>NW_028300906.1:4042500-4192500 GCF_049000335.1 Polistes dominula | reverse complement strand
ATTTGTTGGAACAATCATCGGTAAATGTTGCCCATCATTTTGGGTAGTGGTCCCTTGTAAATTTTACTATTACAATGTTTTACATTTTTCTTATAGCATAAATTACAGCAATGTCTGCTCGTTGAATTTCCATTACCTTTTCTTAACTCGTATCGTTTTCTACTTTACGAAGAAGATAAATGTTCGTTCATTCATCAACAATGTTGTTACACGTGACAGAGAACTTGTTAACACTTACAATTGGCCAAGATTCCGTTGTTCGATGTTTTTCATTTAATTATATTTTCAAGATCTTAGCCAACGTCGAATGAGAGAAAGAGAGAGAGAGAGAGAGAGTGGTGATAAGTGGTAAAGAAATTTTAAAGTTGTTATATAATATTAAAATAATTTAATCGCATAATTTGTTAGAAACTAACATTTCAAACGATATTAAATAAATGTTCACATCGCAATGAGAATCATTCGCGTAAATATATATATGTATATAATTTATATATATATATGATACAGTTCTCTTTGCAAATGATCGTATTTAATTGAAAAACTAAAAAGAGACAAGAAAAGAAAAGAAAAAAAAAAAACAAAAAAAAATCAATAGAATTTAGTATAGTTTATATAACGAGATAAAAGCTACCCATAATTTTTTAAATTTGCATTCGTACAAGAAAATATTGAATGTTTTATTCCTTCAGAGTAATCTTTTAGAGAATTCGTTTAAGATTTTTTATCAGAATGATAAAATAATGAAAAAAAGAAAAAAAATCAAAATGTCGATATATCGCTAGATTCAGGACGGGGACGCGAAAGCTCTTTTTTTTTAGATATTATTTTTTTTTCCCTTTAATAACACATGTGTCGCACGTAAGGGATAGTAAAAAATAAATAAATTAATCATTATTTTTTTTGTTCATTTTGTTCACATGCTTACTTGTCTAAAACGAATAAAAAATATCATTTTGATTTTCACAACAAAATGAAATTTCAATGTGATTGATGTAGAAGTTTTTTTTTTAAAACGATGCGACTCTCGGTTGAATGAATTATTAACGAGATCAAGAAAATTAATGATAAATAAAATATTTGGAAATAAATACAAAAAAAAAAAAAAATTAAAAAAAAAAAAAGAAAAAAGAAAAAATTGCATGTATCACGCGTAAAAGGTCGTTTTATCATATTTCTTATTTTAAAAAGAGGTCGTTGGGAGAACGAATTTCAGTGAATTCCGCGGATTCGATTTTCCCTTGGTTTGGTGGGTGAGAGAGTTTGCGCGTCTCCGGGCGCACTGCGCGGGAGTTGAGAGAATGTGTGTACGTGATAGAGAGAAAGAGAAAATGGGACGAGCCGCATCGGGTATTCGCGTGGTACGTTTTGCATTTCCGTTATACTATGACGGTAAATCGTACGGATTGGAATAAAGCGTGCCTAAAGAAGGTTGCTCGTCGATCCTTGGTCACGCATTTGCTGGAGGAGCATTGGTAGTATCGTCCTCGTTGCTCAATCCAATTGGTTTAACTCGTAAATCGAATTGACGAGCTTTAGCAGCCCAAACTTCTCCGTCGGCTAGCACCCTAAAAAGGAAAATAAAAGAATCATCGAATTTTTATAATAAAAAAAAAAAAAAAAACAAACAAACAAACCTATTGGAATAATTACAAGTAATAATTACCGTCTGGTATTGTCGCTAACTAGACTGTCGGGTGCACCGTAAACGGGTGGATTGGCATAAGGATCATAACCGAGAACGGAAAGCATCGGTGCAATGTCTGGCATTTCCCTGACTACATCATCAGGAATGTTGCCCACCCATTTGGTTAAAGCTTCTAGATTAACCGGCTTTATTATCTGATCGGACGATCTCTCGACCCTGCATAATTGAACAAAGAAAGAAAAAAAACAGAAAAGAACAAAAAATAGAAAAAGAACAAAACCCCATTACGATTAGATAGAATTATTGGCAACGTTCGCATGTATGATAATTTTCATAGAAAGTTAACACACGTTTGTCTTTTTTATTTTGTTGTGTTACTAACTTGCTCAGAGGCACGCCGCCAGGTTTGTTAATAAATTCCTCGTGATGCATAACCGATTCGTTCCAAGGCACGTCCAAAAAATGTAAAATCTTTTTCATCCATTGCCTCGGATGTAAAACCAGTTGTTCGTAAGGTACCATCAAACATCTCTCCGATCCAACTTCCCGACATTGTCCATACATTGCGGAAATAGCGTGATTCCATCTGATCAATGATTGACGATAAGACGTCAGATCGAAGCCGGTGATGGTGACCTAGAAATGAATAGAGAACGTACGTACGTTCGTTCGTTCGTTCGTTCACTCGTTCGGGAAATTCATCGAGTAGGTGGAATAGAAAATTCTATAATAAATTTCTTTACCTTTCTCGAGATAATGGAGTGAACGGTGGCTCGACCATCTCGTACCATAAAAATAAACTTTGCGTTAGGGAAAAGTTCGAGCATGTAGGAGCCCATTTTCAGGGTTAAGGGATCTTTGTTGCATAATCTAGCAGCTGGTTCCGCATGACGAGCTATTATCTCCAAACAAAACGCCGCTATTGCGCTGTCTATCACCTATAAAGTAATTTTATCTCAGTAATAAATAAGCTTAAATTGATTAGATTCGGCTCAGAGCACACGAACAATATCTAGTTTTTACTCGGTAATTATACGGAAGTGTATATACATATATATATACTAAATAGTTACTTACATCTTTGGAGATACCAGCTTCCGTGAGCCGTAGATTTTCTCTCTCGGATTTGGACCAGTGCATCTTCATTTGCAGTATCCGCGGTATAACTCTGGTCTCTTGACCGCACCTAATGTTCGAATTAAGCTCTATCGGACGATGTCGTTGGTTGACGTGCATTAGATATGCGCGATTGGAGGCGAAAATCGATTTACGAGCGTCGGACGAGAGAAGGGTGGATAAATTAGAATAGGAGAATAAAACGTTTAACATGCCACGTTTCGCCTTGCACAGGCAACTCTTATAAAACATTCTTACATTGAAACATGAATTTTCAAAGAAACAAGTAAATGGTGATAACTAACTAATCCTCTCTCTATCTCTCTCTTTCTTTCTTTCTTTTTCTCTCTGATGAGATTTCGTAGAAAAAGAAACAAGAAAAAAAGGAACTTCGTTAAAAATGTATACTCAATTTAATTGACTTTCAAGTCGTTCGTTATTTTTTTTTTTTTTTTTTTTTTTTCAAAAAAAGAAAAGGGAGAAGCCAGAGAGGAGATTTATTTACCGATTTGTTAGGAGGAGAAGGAGGAGGGCGGGGGGGGGTACCGATGAGAGAAAATGATTGCTAACGACCGACTGCACTCACCTCACGTCGGGATGCGCATCGAGCATGGCGCGCATCAAGGTCGTGCCTGATCTCGGCACGCCTCCGATGAAAATAAGCGGCATGTATCGATCGTAGGTGTAGGTTTTATGGTCGAATGGTCCAATAACGTATTTCTGAAAGCGAACGATAGAAATACATTCATATGTGCGTGAAAAAAAAAAAAAAGACAAAAACAGAGAAAAAGAACAAATAACTTGGACTCTAATAGTTGCATTTTCTTCCTTTCTCTTCCATCCTTTCATTCATTCCATGCATTCATTCATTCATTCATTCATTCTTACCTCTTTCGCGAGCATCGTGACGGTAGGTCCGTTCTTATCAGTGCCGCAAATGATACCCAGATGATAGAGAGCGAAAACGAAGAGCAGCGCAATGAAGCAGAGAATGGGCCCTTTTCGGCCGGCACGACTTGACAGCAACGACATGCCGCCTTTTCCTGCCGCCCTTTCCTGCCCCCTCCTCCTCCACCTTCTCCTTTGACTTTCTCTATCGAAAAGCGAATAAAGATTCGCTCCGCTACTACTCGCTGCCCTCCAGCTGCCCTCTTGGAATAGTTCTTACTAGCTCATCGCACCTAAAGGGAAAACAAATTTTTCTTTCTATAAAAAGAAAAGTAAAAGAGAGAGAGAGAGAGAGAGAGAGAGAGAAAACAAAAGAAAAGAGAAAATTAATAGCCAATTTGTAAATCATCGAATCCTGTAATAAACGAAGAATCCCATCGTGTCGTCTACTTTCCCTCGCCCCAACCCCCATATCTTCTTGATTGCTATGTATTATAAGCTTTTATGATAGGTCAAAAGAATAGAAAAGAAATGAAGAGATAATATGATGGTATAAAAAGGGTAAAGGTAAATGAATGGTCGGACCGATGGTCTATGAAATGCGATCAACAATTGGGACGCGCTAGCGAGGAAAAACAAAGAGGTTCAAAGAGAAAGAGAGAGAGAGAGAGAGAGAAAGAGAAAAGGAAAAAAAAGAACGCGGCTAGGAAGGATCAAAGGAGGAGGTCAAAGGACGACGAAAGCCTCATTTGAAATCGGCTTGGATCGACTCGGCTCGGCTAGTATCCGTTTTTCCCAACGATATGACTTTCAGGAAAAGACCTTTCTATTTCGCGCCTGTGTCTCTCTAACCTTTGACCTCTTCTTGTGCGAAAGCTACGCCCCTCCCTCCCTCCCTCTCTCCCTCCTCTTCACTCTACTATGTTCATCGTTTCACCCTCCATCCTTTTTAGCCCTTCTTCCACGACAATCGGCGCATATTGCTCTAGCCTTGGGCGAGACACGTCGTCCTACTACTCCCTTCCCTACGAATTTTTATATTCATTTCTTTCCTATTTTTTATCTTCTTTTTTTTCTTTCTTTTCGATTCTTCCTTCGCTCCTTTTACTTATCACACGTAAATCTTAATTCTACATTTCTCTCTGATTTCTCTGATGTTGAATAAAACATAACTGTTGTGCAATATCACGATTCCCTACTGTTAAATATTTCAGAGGGATGATTAAATCAATTTGATTTAGCTACACGTAGATATTCCCATTTCCGACCCAATTTACACGAGTATCCACGTCAAGGTTGCGTCATGGTTCCTCTTATCATTCGTATCTATCTTTAAATCTTTGATTTTCATTGAAACAATTGGTATACTATAATTTACTCTTGTCCTACTACTGTTAAATATTTCATAGGAAAGATTAAATCAATGAAATTTTGACTACAACACGTCTATTCTAATTTTCCAATTCAATTTACAACAGTAAGTTCATCAAGGTTTCATTAAAGGGGATTTTCTCCTTTTCTATTACGTATGATTGTTAAATATTTCAGTATGATGGTTAAATCAATTAGATTTGATTACACGTTGATTCCATTTCCAATTAAATTTACAACGGTATCTCTCTCGTCAAGGTTTTGTGTACCCTTGTTCGTTTACTTATCTCTCTTCTGTATATAACATGGTTTTAACTATTAACTAAACCAAAAATACCACCTCTCATCTAAATCTTTGATTTTGAATAAAACAATTGTCGTTCTATATTCAACCCTACTATCTATCGGTTAAATGTGTCCTAAGGGTCGTTAAATCAATTAGATTTGACTAGACGTCGATACACTATTTCCGATCCAATTTACAAAAGTATCTTGTCAGGTAGATACATAGGAACAAAGAGAGAAACAGAAAGCGAGAGAGAGAGAGAGAGAGAGAAAGAGAGAGAGGAGAGAAAGAGGACCGACAGATCGATATTTACGATAGCACTTACTCCCTTGGCACCCAGACATATTGTTTCCTTTCGTTTCTGATTAAAGTACGAGTGTGTTTCGCTTCCATGAATCGCCCGCCATTCTCGAGCGTTCCCATTTCTGCGCATCGTGTTTATTATTAGAGAAGAGCTTTCATAGACCTTACAAAGAGAAAAAGAGAGAGAGAGAGAAAGAGAGAAATTCTCTTCTCGATATCGACGACGACCGATGTTCCCGTTCGTTATCCTCTCTCTTTCATTGCATGTTATCCCGTAAAAAAAGAGAACACACCGATACACACTTCTATCCACTCTACTCGATTTGCAATAGTATTACATTCGAATTTCTTACATATCACCAATTTCCATTGTCATTCTGATTACTAATTGTAAGTGTTAACACTTACAAATGGTATCTATTTCTTGGGGGATTTAATTAGGAACCTTTTATTTTGATAAAACTAACTTCATCGTTAAATGCAGGAAGAACTAGTTAGAGAGAGAGAGAGAGGGAGAGAAAGAGAGAGAGAGAGGTGGGGAAAAAAAGCGTGGTGGTTTTGATAAAACTACGCGACGAGCTTGCTTATCGATCTTCCCAGTAAAATTGAATTAAGTTCCCTGAGGAAAAATAAGGACTAGAATAAAAAAAAAAATAGAAAGAAAAGAAAAAAAAGGAAAAAAAATAGAATGGGAGGGGAAAAGGGTAACAAGAGAGTAGGGAGAAGAAGGAGGGAGTAAGAGAGAGAGAGAGAGAGAGAGAGAGAGAGAGAGAGAGAGATAGATCGATTTGGTGGGTGAGTAAGTCGTTCTTTAAAGTGCAACCAACTAAAAAGAGAGAAGACAAGACGAGTAGCAAGAAGACGGGGAATAGAAGTAGAGAAGAACACGACGAGTAGGAGTATAACAAGAGACGAAGAGAAATTTTCGTTAGACGAGATTTAACCGATGGATTTATCGCATTAGCGATGAGACCTTTAATAAAATCGACACCGGAATTCTTATTAACCACTTTTTTACTACTTTCTTATTCTAATTTATATATATATATATATTATATAATAATAATAATTTAATTTAATAATTTATATATAATTAATTTTCTATTAATTTATTACTAATATTAGTATTATTAGTTATTTTATTATTTTATAAAAATTAGTATAATTAGTTATAATTAATACAATATATATATATATATACTATTATATATATACGTTTATAAAAAATATTATTGACATTAATTATTTTCTCTTTATTCATAAAATTTTTGTTCTTCTTTATTTTTTTTTCCTTTCTTTTTTTGTAAAAGAACAAGGTTACATTTATATTGAGACAGCCTTTCGCGAGAAAAATGTGTTTTTAAACATGTAAATCGTAATATAGAACTAGAGTATACTCGCAACCTACATTAAATTTCACTTTGGATAAGAAAAGCGTGGGAAAGTTATATTTTACAAGTTTATCTACGTTGGTCTCTGGCAAATAATTTTGTAGAGAGAATTTTTGTTACGAGAATGGTGGTCGCGTGACGAGTATCCTACACCGTATGATATCACACGCAAGATAGATATATGCTCTGTGAAGTAGAGACGTGCTGGAGATCCATTTACGTTGAAACACGCATACGTGTTTTACACAATACGTGTATATAATACGTGTGTAAAATGTGTGCTTATCCTATGTACGAATCTTCCTTGGTATTTAAAAACATTCGTTTATTCGAGATTAGCTCAAATCACCTGGCCTTCATCGTGGCAAAATGTTTATCCTAAAGGAGAAACGAATGGAGTTTGCGCACGAATGTATTAGTAGCAGCACATGCATCATTTAATTCAAATAAATATAGCTGAATAAGCATGGGATTATATTACTAATACTGCTATCGGAAATAATGACAATAGATTAGGTGAATAAAATTGCGAACATTTCTTTTTAATATTTATATTTATTACAATTTATTTCTATTGTACAATACAATTTATTGACTGACACATATGAGCCGAATTTTTTGTTTTTTTGTTTTAATTTAAAAGTCTATCTTTTCTTACAAAGAAAAATATTAAATAATAAATATTAATGAATTCAGGTAATATATTGTTCAATGATAACAACGTGGTTAATTTTATTTAAACGAAGTCCCACGAAAAATCGAACACTAGTCGTCAAAGTGAGAAGCACAACGCCGCTACTACTTTTGCTAAAAATTTATATTTAAAGGAATATAAGATAAATATAAGAAAAATAAAAAGAAAAATACATTACCACGAGAATATCTTAAAAGGTATACTACTAATATACCAAAGCTCATTAAAATCCGCGTTTGGACATCCGTAATGTCTCCTTGTTAGTATCGTGGCCGTTTCATCGTCACGTTTCATCGATTTTCGTTCGCTTTTTTGAATTCACATTACAAAGAAAAATATTAAATAATAAATATTAATGAATTCAGGTAATATATTGTTCAATGATAAAAACGTGGTTAATTTTATTTGAACGAAGTCCCACGAAAAATCGAACACTAGTCGCCACAGTGAGAAGCACAACGCCACTACTACTTTTGCTAAAAATTTATATTTAAAGGAATATAAGATAAATATAAGAAAAATAAAAAGAAATATACATTACCACGAGAATATCTTAAAAGGTATACTACTAATATACCAAAACTCATTAAAATCCGCGTTTGGACATCCATAATGTCTCCTTGTTAGTATCGTGGCCGTTTCATCGGTACGTTTCATCGATTTTCGTTCGCTTTTTTGAATTCACCCCTCCCCCCCCCATTCTAAAGAAATTTTCACTTCAAAAAGGAATTACCTTATTCGATTTTCTATCGGGGTAAAATTTTTCGATCGATCGAGCATGATCGATGGGAGGAAGAAAAAGCCTTGAAAAATCACTGACGATTCGATCGAGCTCCGATCGGATGAGTAACTACGAAGTGAAATGGAATTCTAAGAGAAGGTAAAGGCTCGTCGACGTTATCGATTCAATCCATACATACAATACATACATACATAGATAAATAGATACGTGGATACATTTATACATACATATATATATATAGATACGGGATATATGTAATGGTGAACTCGCATAGCTGTATTTACGGTCCATTGGAAACCATTGGACGTTTTCGATTAACATGTACACATGTATATATTCAGTATATACTTGACACTCGACGTGACCATCCTTATCAAATTTACAGCGACACGTGTCCCAAAAGGGTAAAAGAGGAACAAAGGGGATTATCGAATCGTTCGAACGTGATGATCGTTGATAATGTTTTCAAATGAATTAACATACACCCTTTAACACCAGGACGATATTGATTAATTTTTTTCTCTCTGTTCATTAGAGAAACAATAAACGAAAAATAATATTCAAATAAATGAAGTGCTCTTCTAACTGTTGATTTGCTACATTTCCCTGTGTAAAGTGAAATAATAAACCAAATGCAATGTTGTGCAATTCGACGCGCGCGTTCTCTTGGATATTAAATATGGCAAATGACGCGATAGGATAGGATAAATTAAATGCGTGTTATGTAGATTTTATAAAACGGTAAAAAGGTGGCATGTAAATTAGGTAAGAAAAAGCGAGGAAAAATTATGAACAGTTGCACTAACGATCTCCAATTTTTTCAATGTTCCTTCGATTTATGTTTTCATTAAGAAATATCTAAATTGCGTTTGATGATGTAATTGCTGAGGAATCTTGATAAACAAGTGTAGTTCTGAGTTACTATATATATATATATATATGCATAGGATATTACGAGTGATTTTAATATCAGCTAACAAATAGATAAAATATATATTATTCTTTAATTGTAATATAAAAAAAAGGAGACAAGAAAAAATATCATCAAATCAATTTCTTTCACTGTCATAATTAATGTGCACGTATGTGTGTATATTTTTTCGAATTATAATTTTAACGAGTGCATACATTTTTCTCAACCAAAGGTAAAAACTTTTCAGGCAATTTAATGGTTTATAAACGTTGAGTAAATTGATGCCGGTGTTAACAAAAATGTATACACATATATGCATATATAAAATATAACTCACAGCAAAAAGTTTCCATGCAACCCAATATACATGTATACATTATATAAACTAGGAAATAATACAGGTTGAATGGGGAATCGTTGAAGCATTAGCGGTAGTTAGTATTACGTCACGAATCGAGGTTAAACGCGCACGCGACTTGTGTATACGGGCGGCATGGTCATCGACGCATCAGGTGTCAGTCACCTCTTTCTCGTGAAGCTTTCTCTATGTGTGTGTATGTGTGTATGTGTGTGTGCGTGAGTACGCGCGTTTATATACGTATGACGTTAATAGAAAAGAGAGGGAAAGACCGTTGTCTCTACACACGTGTGTGAGCACTGTCTTTACGCGCGATATCCAAGAAAGGGTCGAACAGTTCAAGAAGAATATAAGAAGAAGAAGAAGAAGAAGAAGAGAGGAAAGAGTAAGAGACACATAGAAAGAAAAGGAATAGAAAATGAAAAAGGATAGACGAAGAAGACTGGTGTCATCACCTAACTTGGAATAAACCAGCAGCACAAGCCGTTCACTTACTCGTTTTTCTACGACGAGAATGCGCCTTCCTATTCGCCTGACCTTTCACTACTTTTTCTCTCTACTTCTTCTTCTTCTTCTTCTTCTTCTTCTTCTTCTTATTATTATTATTATTATTTTTCTTCTTCTTCTTCTTCTTCTTTGTAGATCTTCCCTTCCTTCCACCTCCTTCTTCTCCACCTACTCCGCCATCTCCTCCCTCTCGTTATTATCGTTCCTCTTTTTATTTCTACGAGAATCAGATTCACTCACGAATGAATGTACACGCACGCACGCACGCATGCATGCATGCATTCACACGCGCGCAATCATTCATACACACACGCACACCCCAAAGAATACCACGCAAGAGACACACTAAGTACACACGAATACACACTTTCACGACCAGTAATCAAAACTATTTCTCTTGTCCCCGTCTAGTATGAAATAGAACGCACGACTTATTAAGATATGATATTCTATCTTTGATAAATAGATAAAATTACAATTCTTCTCCTATGCAACGTCCGTCAACCTAAGCGCGCCGACGACTGCATACTACTGCACAATGTCAGATCTACCACGAGCAAAACTACAGCGCACGATTTACGCGGATCAGCTGCTATTACGATACTAGCGCCATTAACACACTTATTCACTTTTTATCAATCAACTGTGATACTAGCGCTATCTATTATACGATACAACAAGGCGCATTTTTAAAGGTACATTTTCTAACCTCTTCTCACGTCTTGTAATCTGCATCGTGGAAAAGTGCATTTCTATGACGAATTGTCAAGATATTTATTGTCCAATCAGAATTTAAATACAGAATAATGCAATAACGTTTGAAAACTTGCTTTATAGATTCTACTTGCAACCTTCCAAACTAGATCAAGCAAGTGGAAAGATTAAAATTATTAATAATATATTTATAGAATATTAGCAATAATCTGATACGATAGAATATAAGTTTCAAGTTATCTGATATTGTTTAAAACAGAGGAAAATGACTACGATGGGCGAACCACTTACTTTAGCACGAGGTAAGAATTATTTTGTAACAATTTGACAGAAGTCATCATGTATATATTAATATTATATTAATAATAAACTATAAATATGCATTGTTATTGATTATTTCTTTCATACTAATTTTCTAGATGTTAAGAGATCCATTGAATTGCTTGACAAACTACAAAAAGGTAAAACGTTAAAATTCTGTTTCAAATTTACAATATCTGATTTACGTATATTAACCTTAGATGAAAATTCTAGGTGGTGAAGTTCCAACAACAAAATTAGCTGCGTTACAAAAAGTATTGCAAAGTGATTTTCTCAGTGCTGTAAGAGAAGTATACGAACACGTATATGAAACCGTAGATATTCAGGTATAATATTGTATATTTAGTTTGATCAAAATGAAAGGAAATAAATATTGAAATGAAATACAAATCATTTGTGTAAAGGGATCCCAAGATGTACGTGCATCGGCTACAGCAAAAGCAACTGTCGCTGCATTTGCAGCTAGCGAAGGTCATGCACATCCACGGGTTGTAGAATTACCAAAAACTGAGGAAGGTCTTGGGTTTAATGTAATGGGAGGAAAGGAACAAAATTCTCCTATTTATATTTCACGGATTATTCCTGGTGGTGTCGCGGATAGACACGGTGGATTGAAACGAGGAGATCAGTTACTTTCTGTCAATGGTGTGGTTAGTAAAACATTGTTTTCTTTTTCGGAAAAACTTGTTAGTTTTAACACGTTAAGCTCCAAGCCTTATTTTTTGAGTTGCCATTTAGACCATAATCAGATCTGTCAACCATAGGAAAGACAGAAAATTTAAAGATGGTCCATAGGGATTGGCATGGTGTTTAACGTGTTAAATTATTTAAAATTGTAAGCTCGTCTTACCCGTGATAAATTTTATCAGTGCGTCGAAGGAGAAAATCATGAGAAGGCGGTAGAACTTTTAAAGCAAGCTCAAAATTCAGTTAAGCTTGTTGTTCGTTATACTCCACGAGTTTTAGAAGAGATGGAATTGCGTTTCGATAAACAAAGAGCTGCACGTAGGCGTCAACACATTCAATAAAAAAACTGGAAGACTTAAATAGTTTTAATAATATTTCGCAATATCCATGTAAGTGTTCAAATATAATATAATTATTAATTTAAAGATAAATAATAATAAGAACGATTTATTTCATATTCTTAAATTATAAGAATATAATATATATATATATAAAAAATGTTTATTTCGTGTATATGTATATGATATAAATATAAAGAAGGAACATTAATCTTTTTCGTATTATTGTTTAATAATAAAAATAAAGTACTATTATAAATTTGTATATATTTATTGAAAGGTCTATCGATTTGCGAAAATTAAATTCGGTGTTCAAATCCTGTTATGTCATATTGGTTAGGTGTAGTGTCAGACTGCAAGATGGCGCTGCGAAATGCAGTTTGATATGCATCGAATTTCGATGTTCAAAATGTAAGAAAATGGCGAGAATGACGTGTACACCAGATGATTTGATTCAATGGGATTCTGCTGAAAATTGTTTGGCACCGTTAACAGATGTACAAAAAGAATGTTTGCAAAAATTGGAAGAAGAATTGTCTTCTCTGGACATTACAACTAACGAAAATGCGAGTGAAATTGGTGAATCTTTGGATCAAGACAAATGTGATAAAATAATACAAATAGAACGTTGTCAAGATGTTTTAGAATATTATACTAAATTAGAGAGGGAATATATCTCATCTGAAAATTTGAAATATATGTTATATTTGGATGATCTTAAAACTCGTCGCCAAGAATGCAAAGAACTTTGCGAATTGATTACGGATACCTTGGAAGATTTTTCTATTTTGTTTAAACAATATGCTGAAGTATCGGATAAAACATCATCCTTGCATAATGCAAGTGAAGAACTGATCTCTGATCAAAAGAGATTAAACTCTATGGTAGAGAGTATAGCAGAGTACGTAAAATATTTTAAAGAAGTAGACGTGATAATGGAAAAATTAGAAGCTTCTACATTATCTGTAAATAGCGATATGTTTTTTAATATAGTAGAGAAGGTAGATACTAATATGGATGCTTTACAGACAAACAACACTTTCAAAGAAAGTTCCACTTATTTAGTTAAATATAGACATTGTCAATCCAAGATTATAACTTTGATACAGAATTATATTTTTAATTTATTTGCAAGAACCACAGAAAGCATTTTAAATTTCAATGAAACCGAAGGCGTACAAGAAAACATGGATGCTGCTTTGGCATTATTTTATGGGAGATTTCAAACAATCGTTTCCAAAGTAAAACCTATCATAGATCAAGTGGAAACTAAATCTGCTAAGCGACAAGAATACAATAATTTATTAGTAGAATGTCATCAATATTACTGGAGTCAAAGAGGTTTGGTATTGGGTCCTAGTATTCAGAAATCTTTATCTGCTATAAAAGAAAGATATAATGGAGATCATTGCAGTTTAGTCAGACATTCGTGTGCCTTGCTTTTACACGCGTCCGTCGACGAATATAGATTGTTTTACGAATTCTTTTCTAAGCCATCCATAGGCCTAACAACGTTTTTAGAAAGTCTGTGTACCTCTTTATACGACACTATAAGACCATTTATCATTCACATTAATCATTTAGAAACTCTAGCAGAAATCTGCTGTATTTTAAGGATAGAAATGTTAGACGAACATGTGCAAAATAACTTTGAGCCTTTAGAAGGTTTTGGGAATATTTGCTTGCAACTTTTACATGACGTGCAAGAGAGACTAGTTTTTCGTGCACAATTGTATTTACAATCTGATGTATTGAATTATAGTCCATCACCAGGAGATTTGGCGTATCCAGAAAAGCTAAAAATGATGGAAGATATTGCAGAATCCATAAGAGAAGAAACACGTCAATCAAGAATGAAAAGAATATCTGTATCATCTAATGATAGTAATATACTTGAGCCGGTGTCAAGAAATCATATTATAATGGATTCGATTTATCAAAAATCGCACATGGGTAGTTCACCAGCAGATTTACATGGAATGTGGTATCCTACAGTTCGTAGAACTTTGGTTTGTTTGTCAAGACTTTATCGATGCGTAGATAGATCAGTCTTTCAATCGTTAAGTCAAGAAGCTATATCCCTTTGCGTTCAAAGTATAGAGAAAGCGAGAAATGAAATAGAACTTCGAGCTTCTACATTGGATGCTGAATTATTTCAAATTAAACATTTATTGATATTACGTGAACAAATAGCTCCATTTCAAGTAGACTTTACCATCAAGGAATACAGTTTGGATTTTTCAAGAGTGAAGATGGCAGCTTTTGGATTGCTGGAAAGAAGTTCAAAACTTTTTACTTTGTCGAATAATGCTTTGTTGGAATTTCTATTAGAAGGTACACCTAAAATGAAAGAGCAATTGATCGACTCTCGTAAAGAGGTTGATAATACTTTAAAACATGCTTGCCAAAGATTAATTCAACATGCCACATTTATATTGATCAATCCAGTTATGCAATTGTTAGAAAAAGAAAAAGTACATTCTAATACTTCCAATGCAGATACTAAACAACAAATTTTTGGAAATGCGCAAGAAGTAAATACAATAGTTGCTGATGTCTTACGAACGATTAAATTTAAGCTTCCAAATATTCAACAATCTATGCAGTTATATTTAGCTAACAAAGAGACAGAATTTATTTTATTACGTCCAATAAAGAATAGCATTAGTGCTGCATTTGCACAATTGTATCAATTGTTAAGCAAGTACTATAGTTCAGAAGAACTTTTATTGATTGCTTGTCCATTACCAGAACAAATTTCTGTTATATTGAGTTCGTCCAGTCTTGTTCAAAATAAATCTATACAGTCGGAAAATAAACTTTCACAAGATCAGGAAGAACTTTAATAAGAGATTACCAATCAAATTATTATATGAATAATTGTAAATACATCAAAATATCCATGCAAAATTCTTTCCAATGATCTAATTCCAATGCATATGTAAATAAATTTGTCATTATATCTTTGACCAAAGAAGGTCTATTATTTAAAATGCAATGTGAAATAAAACAAATGTATATCTCAAAGGTTTTATATGTAAATAGAGATATATATGAGACTACTACTCTAATACAATTTTTCTACTAATTATTGTATGAAGCAACATAAAGTACTATAAAACAAAATATAAATTTGTATAAATTTATATATCATGTTTACTTTTTTCTATTAATCGTAAAATTATTAAATTAGTATATTATTTTATTTCATTTGTTATAATATAAACACGATGTGTAAGTAGAATATTGGTTTTGATATATAACATCAGGTGGCGCTGTCAACAAAACAATTACCTGTACTATTTCTTTCTCAATCTACAAGACAGTTCACATACTTGTATATATTAATTAATTGATAACACAAATTTGCCTTTATAAATAGATCGTTCAGTGTATAAAAAACGTTTCCATTTAAATTTAAGCCTTGCATACAAAAATATGTGATTAGTATCTATTAATTAATGAGTGATAACCAATATTAGAAATTAATAGTTTTAGACATTGCTTGGCGGTAAATTTGAAATTCTTGTTCAAATAATAGATTTCGTCGTGAACACATGATAATATTATCGAAGTAAATTACTGCAATAAATCATATATACATATTTGAAAGGTTCATTTAAAAACTAGGAAAAATAAATTTCTTTTGTTTTTTTAGATAAATTTTCATCTAGTAAGAAAGGACGGCACTGCGCAAACGCCTAAAATTACGCGCTGGAAGAGTCAACGTGCGTACAGTTCTTCTTTCCTTGTTGATAAACATTAAGAACAATAAATCGATAGTGGTGTTCGACGATCGACTGCATTGTTCATCGTCGATCCTAAGTAGTAAAGAGTATATTCATAATAGTGGCGTCAATTAAAAAAACGACAAAACGACGGCGTGTCAAGGAAAAGACGACGTCGAACGTGACGTTGAGGTTATGGATAATTTCGTGAAGATTGAAAAAATAGGGGAAGGAACGTATGGGGTGGTATACAAAGCGAAGGATAAACTGACCGGCAAATTGGTGGCGCTCAAGAAGATTCGCTTGGAGACGTATGTTTTTTTATTGTCATTTTTATTTTCTAACGCACACTTAAGTTCTTTCCCCGATTGTTTTTTATTTTATGCAGGGATGATTTAAATATGAAAATAATGGAATGCTCGTAACTCTTAATAATTTATTTTGACCCCGTCTACATCGGGGAAAACGTAGTTACGCCGGGTGTTAAAAGCTTCGTTTGAGATCGTTCAACAAAATATTAAATATAATAATAATAATCTTATTATTTCTCATTAGATCTTAATAACAAGGTTTCTCAATTAATCCATTAGCTAATAATACACTGTTCTATTTAATGCTCATATATGAAAATTATTCGTGCTAACACAAACAAAGTGATGCTTTTTAGTTGATTCTTTTCTATGAGAAATATATATATATATATAAATCTTTGTTGAAGAATAAAATCTCTCTATTAATAGAAATATTCTATAATCGATTCTTAATCCCGGTTGAAATGAAATATTACCTGCCGTGTAATTTGTTTATGTAGTCTTCAGTAATGTTATTTTTATGTTGAATCAAGGGACGCTGTGTTATGTAAAGTCAATCTATATATATATTATGTAAAGAAGCTAACACCAGCTAAAGCAGCACTTATATGATTTCTTAAGCAGTTCGCTTCAATGGTATACGAGCTATCCAGTCTTCAATAAATTTCTTATGTTTGCCTTGCAAGACCGTCATTATCACGCATCTTAAAAAGTTATCTTTCAGACTCTCGACGACTTCATATTGACAAGTCTTTTGCTTATCCGCATTGCTAACATACATGCTAACTTGCACATTGGGGTCAGCTGAATCTGGAGGGGCCACGTTACACTATATTGTCGTAGCACCACATTATTCAGCTTGTTCCATTGTGTTATGCTCGCCTGATTTTAATTTTTTGTCTTCTTATTAATACGTTATAACCACCACTGCTAGAAAATGGGTTACTGTACTATAGGTCAATATATCGGATATTCTTCAACTGTGAATGTGTATTACTTATAGAATTCTATACAAATAAAATTAATCGTGCAGTTTTCTTTTCCTTTTTTCTTCGTTTTCTTTTTTCTTCTATTCATTTAATCATGCGGTATGAATTTCAATTAGGGAAAGCGAAGGGGTGCCATCAACTGCTATAAGAGAAATATCGCTTTTGAGGGAACTTGCACATCCTAACATTGTGCAGTTATTTGATGTTGTCGATGGTGATAAGCATTTATATCTTGTGTTTGAGTTTCTCCAACAGGATCTTAAGAAATTATTAGATTCTGTTAAAAGCGGTTTGGATCAAGCGCTTGTTAAGGTAGGGGATTTATATATTTCATTATAATATTAATATTCAATAACAACTTGGTATGTTAAAAAAAAGAACATAATATATAATACACATGGTATGCGTGTCAGTATATATATATATATATATATATATATATATATATATATATATATATATGCATCTACAAGAAGGTTTTAGAAAACAATGCTGAAGGAATATGTAGAGTATGTGTAACATAAAAGAGATATTTATTTTCAGAGCTACCTTTTTCAGTTACTAAACGGGATTTCCTTTTGTCATTTAAATCGCATATTGCACAGAGACTTAAAACCTCAAAATCTGTTAATTGATCGCGAAGGATCTATTAAATTAGCCGACTTTGGTTTAGCTAGAACTTTTTTGATTCCTGTGAGAACTTACACACATGAGGTAGTGACACTCTGGTACCGTGCACCAGAGATACTCTTAGGAACTAAATTATATTCAAGTGCTGTGGATATATGGAGCCTTGGCTGTATTTTTGCAGAAATGGTTTGTAAAGCTCATGGAATTAATAATAAACAGTAAAATATACAAGAATCTAATTCTTGACGTGTTTTAATTGTTATCTTCTTTCGTTTTGATTCTTTTCTTTTCTTCTTTCGTTTGTTTTCATGTTGTTATTTACAGGCTACAAGAAGAGCACTCTTCCCAGGTGATTCAGAGATAGATCAATTGTTTAAAATATTTCATTTGCTTGGAACGCCAGATGAAAGTATCTGGCCAGGTGTAACGCAGCTTCGTGATTACAAATCAATGTTTCCAAGATGGGAGCCGACTGATTTAGATGAAGCTGTACCTACTTTAGATGCAGAAGCCAAAGATTTACTCATGGTTTGTATTGAACGAAACGTCGAATCTTGATAATTGTTGTATTATTTATTATAATATGTTTTTGTATTGACCACAGAAACTCTTGATATACGATCCTAATGAAAGGATAACAGCTAGGAAAGGTTTGAATCATTCGTATTTTGCTGATGTTAAAATAGTACGACCGCCTTTGCCAAAGAAAAAGTGACATAGATTTACGATACTACAACCAACAGGATATCATATTTTCATTTTAGGATGTATCATAACGTTTAACATAAGATTTAAGTTACAATATTCTAGAGATGTTTTATTAAGGAGACGGTGTAATTTTGATATACGACCAAGTGTTCATTTAAATATATATTTGATACGGTTTAAATTAAATAAACGATTTATATTCTGCTATGTCATATATTAATACGATTCATCCTCCGTAAGATAATAAAATGTAAGCCAACACAATACAAATTAAGCACAAGAAAAAAAAAACAAATCAGTTAAATCTACGTAATAATCGATTTATTATTTTACCGCACGTGCTCCAAAATGAAATATAAATAAAAAAATAAGAACTCATTGAGCAACGCGAGTAGATTGCATCGATGATTCGATCAATTTGGGTAAAATGAGTTTAGGTGATGTCTCCGAGACTGTGTTAATTTCCTGATGAACTGGTGAAGTTGCCAATTTAGGAAGACGCAACTCATTCGGCGACGTTTTTCTCGGAGACGTTTTATTGGTATATTTTAATTTTAAATTATTCGGAGGACGAGGTGGAGTACTCGGTGGTTTCAAAGATTTCACCGAGTCTTCCTTGATCGGACTTTTTTTCTCAGTGATAGTTTTTTCGCTCCTATCTTCATCCCTTTGTAAATTTTGCGCTGCAGGAGGAACATCTGCGTCTTTCGGTAGAACATTATTTTTATTAGACGTTGGTGACTTGGCCAGGCTGCTGCGAACAGCTTGTGCAGTTACTACCCGAGACGGTGATTTCACAGTACGTCCTCGTGTTGGTGTCGATGGTGGTGGCTGTGGTAGGTCGCTATTCCTCGTTTCCGTTTCTTTTTTTCCTCATCCGTTATCTGCTCCTCGGTACTTTGAACCTGAATATACAGGATGCTTGTTTAAAAATTAACTTCTTACTTAAGTGTCTGATCTTCATTGGCAATGGTTCATTTATACTAGGATCATATGTATGCATGTATTAAAGTCAATGAATTACTATTGTATTACGAGATATACGAGATTAGCGAATGTGCAAACTGACCTTGATATTACAGTGGCGGTGAGTGCTCTGACGGTAGTTCGCAGCAGCCGGCGTGTGTTATATACGTGAGGGTGAGGATACACGCTGTGCTGATATATTTATAGATTATTCTTGCAATTTAACTAATTTCTTACTACGGCATGTTCTTTTAAAACCTATTGGGAATATAATTTGAGGAAAAAGTTAAGGAAAATTTAGGGTAAACAAGTTATGAAATATTTTTCCATCTATTCACAGCAGTAGCGGTTGTTAGATTTGTTAGGATCGTTCTTTTTTTCCCCCATAACATGCACGAATTCTACCCTTGTGCAATTTTAAATTTATGGTTCTTTTTTTTAGAAGAATCTTGGTTTTTTTTTTTTTTATTATTCATGGTAGGGATTGAATTTGGGTTGATAAATGAGAGAGACTGGTAATGTAAATTTAAAAACAAAAATATTATTGCGATATTCCAGCATGAACCTCCTGAAAAAGATATACCGGACACAGTCATTGCACAATTGCGCTCGTACGAAGTGGTAACTTGTGACAATTACGAGAACCTAAGATTAGTTTTTTCTTTTTTTTTTTTGGTTTGCATTATTCTGTTTGTATTTATTTTTTTTTTGTTCTTATTTGCTTTTCATTTCTTTCCTTGTTATTGCGAAATATTCGGATGTTAAAATCGAACCGAGGTACACAGTAGTCAAGTATGGAAGCAATATAGTTATTAATGTGTTTGTAATATTACATACATGTATTTTCTAGCGACGTGTAAATTGCATGAAACGTCATAAAGTGAAGACGACAAACAAGAAGAGGCTTTTCGTTTACCTCCCTTACCTTTTTTCTTTCTTTCTTTTTTTTTTTTTACTTATCTTTTCTACCCCTTTCCGTTCCGTACCGTTTTTCAATAATAGCATACTCTCTGACTCCTGATTTTTTCTCTTACCTATCGAGATAATTATTATTCTCTAGCGATAGATTAATTATTATACTGAATAAGTGCAACGAATAGCAATATAGTTTACGTATCTACAGTAACGATTACAAATATCTCGTACTCTCTAGATCATCATTTAGATACAATCTGAAACGAGTTCGATGTACCAAACGATTTCACAAAAATGAATCCTTCGTTTACAATATTATCATATCTCGTATACGCACCACCACGCTTCTTTTTTATATTTTCTTTTTCCTATTCGAAAATTGCGTATTTTCTTCATATTTCATCTTTCAATACTCACTATCAGACACTTTTATTTCTCTCTCTCTCTCTCTCTCTCTCTCTCTTTCTCCGTGTGTGTTTCTTTCTTTATAATAAATTGATGAAAGCGGTCTGATACGTGCGAATACTTGTATTATTATAGTCTTGTTTTCTCAGTGATTCGACCAATCCCGGAATAAAATCGACGATCGAATTTTAACGTGAACTACAGATAATAATAATAATAATAATAATAATTAATAATTATTAATTAAATAGGCAATATCGTTAAATCGCTCATACTAATCACTAATGATTTTTCTTCTATCATTAATTTTCATTTTTTGTTTTTTTTTTGGTTTATTTTTCTTAGCGAGCGATCAGATAAACTTAGGTGTACATCAATGATCGAACGAAACGTTTACCTCTCTTACGTTCACGATTATAATAAATAAAAAAAAAAAAAAAATAAAACAACTTGTCACTATGTCGAACCATAAAAAATTAGAAAAAAAGAAAACAATTATCTATACGTATATGTGTATATATATATATATTTTTTTGTAGGTATGTTATTTTACTTATTTTCTTTTTTTTTTTTAAATAAGAATCACACGTGATCAATCAACCGTGCAATTGCAATCCTTGATTATGGGTTTTGCATGGATTTTGCTTTATAGTTTGATCGATCCGATGAAAAATACGAACGATAAGACGATCTCTCTCTCGTTAAATATAATATTTAAACATTTCCGTATACAATTTTGGATGCTTTCTCAGCTCGACCGTAAATTTCCTACATTTTCTTTCTTTTTTTTTTTTTTTTCCTTTTCTTCTATCTCATTTCTTTTCTTTTATTTTATTTTCTTTATAAAAAAAAAAAAAAAACGTCTTCGAAGGTTAGCTTAAAAAAGAAAATTCAATCAAATTGTATTTTGTTGTTGTTGTTGTGTTGTTATTGGAATGGTGTGGGGGGTTGCCCTTGTTAGAAGAGTAGCGAGAATAAAATAAAGATGAAATAATTTTTGTTTTCACGATCAAATTCGACATGAGAGAAATACAACGAAGACAATAGGACGATGATGATGAAACACAAAAAATAAAATGAATGACGAGTGAAAGATGTTAATTAAGCACGTTATGTCAACTAGCATGGATGACATACGTACGGAATGCGGACGTTGCTGCATCATTATTTCTCTGTCTCTCTTTTTTTTTTTTCTATCTTTCTTTCTCTTTTTCTGTCTCTGTGTATGACCTCTATGCAAGTGCGTGAATGATTATAGAACACTGACAGTGCAGAATTCATCGCGAACGTAAACGTTTTGTTGAATACTTTGAAGAAATTTACACGAGAAATATGTTCAAATATTTGGTCTTTTAGAACGACGATAAAAAAGAAAATTAGAGAGAAAATTAGAGAGAAACACAATTGAATACTTCTTAGTACCGAATTATCAAATCATTGATTTTATTTCTAATAATCGATAGAACGTTGTTTTTAAAAAATGAACGCGTTTTTAAATAATAAACAGATTGTTACTTTAATCGATAATAGCATTTATTTGTTGGATGTTAAAGTGAACATTTGCGTGTTGCAATTATTGATGAACATATAACGTGAATATAAAATTGATGCAAAAGAGAGAGAGAGAAAATCTGAGAGAGAGAGAGAGAGAGAGAGAGAGAGAGAGAAAGAGAGAAAAGTTTAGACAGAATGGTAGAGTAATCAATCAACAACCATTGCCGTGAATTATTAGAAGTCACCGTGTAAAACTCGTTTTCGACGAAAATGAGTTTAATCGTTAGTTGTTTATCACAAAATCGGCAGTGTTGAGACCGTACGAAAAAGAGAAGAAGAAAAAACAAAAACAACAAAAAAAAAAACAAACAAACAACAAGATCTTCACGAGAGCATCGTACGAATGATTCCGCTGTGATCATTAGGAATGGTAGCCTAACAAGGTAAACGCTTGCTTTTAGTATCGGCTCTTGAAAAAGAGTCTCTTTTTTCTTGTTTTCTTTTTTTTTTTTTTTTTTTTTTTTTTTAAAGGGGGATGGTATAATGATCCCACATTTGTTGGGATTCTCGTAGAAGTAACAGGAGGAGGGAAGGAGGGAGGGAGGGAGGGAGTTAGGGGTGGTTGAGGACGAGGAACGGGGGAAAAAGGTAAACGTGAGTTTAATATACGTAAAGTGACGAAGTTTTTCTAAGACCAGAATTTATCGGTCGAGTTATTTTTTGTTTGTTTTTGTTTTTTTTTCATGAGAGAGCTAGCATTCCTGGTTGAGGTTCTCGTCCGAAGCTGGCAGGCCGTTCTTGCCGTCGGTGATCGCGCCGGAGGGTATTGGGCTCTGCGGGCACAAGACACGTTTCACAATTAGAGGAAGAAACCGAAAAACCTTCCCACCGACAACAAAACTATTCCTATTCCTCAAAAAACCCATTGAGCAAGGTTGCGCGTTCATTCCATTTCCATCCATTTGCAAATCTCGACTAAGTTTTAACGTAATTGGAGATCTTTTCTTTTTTTTTTTTCTTTCAATGTTGAGTACGATGTACACGAAATTAACGAAATTTTAATACAACCTTTCTATTTTTTTATTATTTTTCTTTTTCCCCGTTAGTATAGTTGGGTTATCGATATTTAATAAAATAAAAGTGTGCTGAAATAATACGTTGAAAAAAGACAACATGCAGCGCGCGAGTGATTTCAAGCAAGTAGTTTAGCTAGTGCGAATTTTCATTAAAAAAAAAAAAAAAAAAAAAAACAAATTAAAAAGCATCGATTCGTTTCGAACTAATAAATAACTAATTAATTTGAATCTTAGAAATAATCTTATAATTTATCGTTGTAAATTGTTGTTTAACGTGAAGGATTACACATAAAAAAGCATACCTGTGAACCACTACCGCAAAGACTTTCAACATTTGAGCCTGTCTGTCTGAGATAATCCTTGTCGTTGAAGATCTTCTTGTCACCGCCACCCGGCTTATGTTTCACATTATCCATAGATCCTATTTTACTTTCAGCCTTGATATCAACCTTCTGCGTTTGTATCTGCAAATATAATTCTCATGTTGTTAAATCAATCATTCAAAATGAAACATTTCATTTCAATTGTGATCGAACAGTGAAATAAAAGTTCAAGCAGCATAGAAAAAAATGGATGCGTTTAAAGTCATGGTTTTATTTTACTCGTTCACGAATAAGCTCTACACTATTATCTACGATAATAAGAAAAAAAAAGTACAAATTATCGTATTCTATAATCGTTAAAATAATATCAAACAAATATTGATAGTTGATGCTACTGCTGTCGCAATAATATGGCGTAACATGTAATAAATTGTATAATAATAATAATAATAATAATAATAAAAAAAATGTATAATTTAGTAATATACTCTCTTTGAGACATGCTTCGTCATGCTAGAGTTTTTTTCTCCGATGAAAAACAATACTTTTACTTACTTTGCTGATTAATCAAAAATATACCTTTATACATCCAGCGAAATAGTATGCACATTTTATGATCAGAAAACGACGATATGGCACGAATCCAAGTTTGTTAATAAATAATAAAACGGACGAATATAATATAATAATGTTTTAGTTTTTCTATTCACGTTAGTGGATGATAATGTTATGATTATATTATTATAAATTATGATTTCAATCGATGGATTTCGCGTGTGTGATAAAATGATATAAAACAGTAAAAAAAGAAGCTCATTAGTTAGCTCATTCATTAGTGTTCAGCCGTGCCTTCAAACTTTCATATATAATATCATTTGAATTAAAAGTTGATAATAACAATAAGATAATCCGACATACGGGGTGCTTGTACCGTTTGACGAGAAAGAACCCAAATAGAGGAATAGATGCGGAAGAGACTTTGTATATATATATTTATTTAACTGTCCATTATATACTTACGTCGTTATTCGTGTCCTGCGGTGTCTTTGGTGGCGTCGCCGATGACTGAACACCAAGAAATAACAATGACTTGTTAATTAATGACAAGTGGACGAACCGCATGCATACGGAAGAGAAAATGTAGTGATAATCTTCGACGAACTAAATCTTTTTCTTTATTATCTTTAATTATGTATTACTAAATCACAATATATCAAATATCGCGGAACTAAATTCTTATAGAGTTGCATATTTATATGCATTCCGCATGCAACGTTTCATTCACGACGAATAAGTAAGTAGTATTTGTAATTTTTTTGTTTGTTCGAAGTAGTTGGCTTTTTATTTCTTTGACTTTCTGGTTGAACGAACGAAGCGAGCATTTTGTTAATCACTGTGACAAATATGAATGAAGGTAAATCAATGATAAATTAATGATAATAATGTAGGAATAAATTTGATCGTTTTCATTTTGATTTCAATTAGATCGATTATTATTACTCGCTTCTTCCTTGATCTATCTATGAGAATCTGTGTTATATATTACGAAAATAATAATGCATAAAAAACATTAGAAACACTAACGGCACTTTTCTAGATTATATTATAATTGGAAAAAAAAAAAAAAAGAAATAATTAAGTAAGTAAATGCATTAGAGTTAAACACGAACATGCTGAAATCAGTGGTTAAAATTTATAATAATAATAATAATAATAATAATAATAATAATAATAATAATAATAATAATAATAATAATAATAATAATAATATTAATAATATATTATAATAAAGTCTCGAATTGTCAAGGATACAAGGCCAATATAATAATGTTTGCGATGAAATGTTAAAAAGAAATGCTTTACCTTGACACTTCCACCACCAGGTACGTGCTTGGCGTTATCTTTCGAGCCTACTTTTGGTTTAGCTTTGTCTTTAAAATCCAACTTGACTGTCTCGATCTTTTTATCACCGCCGCCGGGTTTATACGTGGCATTATCCAAAGAGCCCACTTTGGGTTTTGCATTCCATTGAAGTTTTATTTGAGATATCTGTCAAATGAATAATTATTATTCGACATAAAAGAGAATGAAAAGAATAAAATGAAGAAGAAAGCATTGTACCTAAGTTTGATTTACCAAAGCCAACAACGAAGATAATAAAATCTTGGCACAATGTTCCACTTATGTGGAACAATTATTAATTGTTCATTAATTTCATTGGCAAAAATTTCAAGATCAAACACATTTATTTTCATTCAAATTTATAAATGATAAGCTCACCTTTTTGTCACCGCCACTGGGCGTGTATTTTTCGTTCTTCGCAGCGATCTTAGGTTGTGCCTTGCTAAAGTCCAACTTTCTATTTTCTATTTTAACTTTTCCACCACCAGGTTTGTAACTGGCATTTTCTAATGAACCGATTTTCGATCGTACAGTTTTCAAATTCGGCGAAGGTGCCGCACCAACTTGAACTTTGTTCATCGGCACCTCTGTGTATCATTAAAAAAAAAAAGTAAAAAACCACATTCAATTATATCGGATTATCAAGGATTTTTTTTTTTTCGTGATTAACTTACTCTTTTTTTCTTGACTTCCTGTCGATGACGGTGTCTCTGGAGTTTTTGGCAATGATTTGCTAGATTTGCTAGGCGATTTCGTCGGCGATCCAGCTGTTGATCTTTTATCACTCTCTTTGGATTTCGATGGTGATTTTTTTGTTGGCGAATCTGCGACTCCATTCGTAGTTGGTGACTGTAATAGATAAATAATATAAGAGATGATTAATTTATATTGTTTTTATTTTTTATTTTTATTTTTTATAATACTCACAACGTTATGCTTGGTCAAATCGTTAATAGCACTGTCATTTTCAATATCTGCGAAAATAAAATAAATACGATGCAAATGTTAGATCAAATTTATGAATTTTTTGGTCATAGCAAAAATCCGAAGCAAAATCATCGTCGTAACGATCAAATCAAAATATTCAATATCAAAATGAATTATAATACAAGTACAAGCGTAAAATGTGTGAGAAAAATAAGCGTATCTATTAGAAAATTTCATTGCCAGTTGAATAATTAATAGCAAAACATTCAGAACCACTTTGAAGAATAATGGGAGTGCAAGTAAGTAAACTTTGTTTTATGTTGCAATTGGCAAAACCTTTTTTTCGTTTCTCGCTCTGTAGTTTAATGGGTGTTTGCGCGCGTCGTGGTTTTCCAGTAGGCGTTGTCGGTTTCGAAGTTTCTCGAGAGGAACCTTCCGTTTTTTCCTCCAGGCTTTCGTCCTTCTTGATGATAGAATCCTCAGCGAAGGTAGTTTTTTTCTTTTCACCCTCGCAAGGCTTTATACTGATTGCTGATTTCGGTGATTTCGGGGAACCTGGTGAAGACAGAGACCTTCTCTGTCCATTGTCAAAACCTTGAACACTTTCTAGAGGTGACTTTGGTGGTGTAGGCAAGGATTCTGGTAGGGACAATTTTTCCTGCATTTCCAAAGAGGGAGAACTCGCTGGTACAGTTGGAGTCTGCTCTTTCTCCGAAGTAGAATCTTTTGATAAAGCCGAGGTAGGTCTGCTGGGTTTTTCTAGATTTAAACTTTCCGATTTATTTTCCGCCTGAACGTCCACGACCGTTGGCGTCGAGGCTCTGGAAATGTCGGAGGATTTTGACGGAGTTTTCGAGTCTTGTTCGAGGTTTTGCATCGTTAAATTATTCGAAGGACTCGGAGTTAATTTTCTTTTATCATCCATTACGACATCGGGTGAGGGTGACGTTGGAGAAGGGGAAGGAGATTTAGTAGCAGGAGTTTTCGGTCTCTGTTCTGCAGATTGAACAGTCGGCGAATCGTTTAAAGCTTCCTTAGAATTGTCCTCCTTCGTGACGTCCGGGGATGGAGACTTTGATGGTGTTTTTGATGCTTCGTCAGAATTCTTAATTGGCGTTGGAATATTCGAAGGACTTCCAACTGAAGGAGAAGGAGAAGCAGGAGGAGGACTTTGTTGTTTGTTCTCTTTTATAATATCCGCTGACGGAGGAGACTTTGACGGTGTTCTTGGCATTTGATCTACGTTTTCTGGTGTTAAATTATTTGTAAGATTTTCCAAATTTGTTAATTTCTCTTCAATTTGATCTTTTTTCGTCGGCGTGGAATCACTTTGATCATTCTGACCTGCAGAATGTATGGTTTGTGTTTGAGGACTAGCGGGACACTTTGCACTATCTTCTTTCGTTGTTAATTCATCGACTTTATTATTATCCTTTTCTACTTTCTTTTCTTTAGATTCGTCTAGCACTATTTCACTCTTACTATCCTCATTAATTTTCATTTCAACGACCGAGGAACGTTGTTCGGTTTTCATTTGATCAATTTTATCTTCCATTTTGCTCGATGCAGGTCTACTGCTAGAAGAAGATTCCTTCTTGACTTCGTCTTTAACGTCGTCACCAATTTGATCATTTTTAGTAGGAACAGACTTATCCTCATCGATGGAATCATTTTTATTCGACGTTTTATCTTCCGACTTGTCTAATAAAGATTTACTCGAAGTTTCTTTATCTTCAGGCTGTTCGTTATCGTTTACAGGAACGATCATTCGTTCGGGTGATTTTCTCTCGGATTTAGTATCGATCGTAGCTGTTCCTGGCCGAGTTACTGATTTACCGCTATCCTCCATTTTTTGTCCTATTTTTGGAGATACCGAAGAGTCCGATAGGGATTCCTTACTACGGTCAGCATTGCCATTTTTCTGTGGTGATTTGTCTTTATTGGGGGGTAAATTGTCACTTGGGCGTGGCGACTTATCGGTGTCAGAAACCGTGCTACCATTTTGTCTAGGTGACTTTTCAGTATCCATCACAACGTCGTCATCATCGTCATCGTTTTCACCGCTACCGCGAACGTCAGCTTTCTTTTTTTGAATCGAATTCTCTCGGACGAGATCGCTCTTCTCTTCGTCCAAGTCCGGCATTTTTTCTATGATTATACGAGGACGTACAGATTGTTTGTTCTCCTTATTAGATAATTGACACGGTCTTGCTGTGTTTAAGGACGGATCATTCCTCGGTCTTTGTGGCACCGAATTTTTAAGTGGCCTCGGTGAATTGAAACTTTGCCCTTGCTGTTGATTTGTGCTTGCCGATGCGGACAAATTCAAGATTCTTTGTTCTGTTCTCTGTTCGATGACGTTTCTTTGATAATTTGGTCTGGGTCCTACCGGTTGTGGAACCGGAGGTGGTCCTCCGCTCGTTGGATTCGCTACTCTGACTCCAGGGCTTCCAGGGAATCTTGGATTTTGAGGATTTTGAGGACTTTGAGGACTTACTGGATTTTGTCTACTTTGTATTTGCCTGGGTGAATGCACTGGGTTTCCAGGATGATGCACTTGGTTGTTTCCAGGAGGCCTCGGTGAAAGCCCGTGTGGTCGAAGTTGTACGAGTTGTTGTTGGCTTGATTTAGATTGGCCTATGGACGTATGACTTTCTAAACCGTAAATAGGGTGTTGCGCTTGTTGTCCTGCAGGACGGTTAGCTCCTATAGGGCCATTATTTACTGGGTATCTTGGAAATCCAGTAGGAGTAACTTGGGGTCTTGCTTGAAAGCCTTGCGATAGAGGTGCACCCTGCTTTACCTACGAGAAAGAACGTTTCATCTCGCATTTACTCCAAACTCAAACTTTCCGATTGTTATTTGGGAATGCAAACATCTGTTTGATATTCTTGGAATTCTCGCAACTTCCTCACCGATATATTTTTCCTAATGTTCGAAGTTTTTCAACTGATGTGCCAACTAGATTATGTTTATCTATAATTACGTAAATTAAATGTTCTTTCCTATTACATTTCTTTCTGTTTTTATAGGTCGAATAGAAAAGAAAAAAACAAATACAATTATTTGAAGTTTGTAAAGAGGAAACAATTGACTACGTCTAATTACGTTTGAAATATCTCTAATGAGAATATGAACTTTGGAGAAATCTTAAGTCTTTTGAATATTGGGCTTTCGCATGTTCCACATCACGTACGTCATGCGAGTATCCTTATACAGTAAAGGGTAAACGCACCCCACGTATTCACTCGAACGTGCACGCTGCTCCTTAATCCGTAAGTTTGCCCTTCCTTCCTTTCGTATATTGTACAAGTCTGACGAATCTGCTCCCCCATTTTTAAAGCTTTGCTATTTTAGCATAACAATCGTCGGCAGTTGTGCTCCTAAATATTTTCTTTTTTTTTTCTCCCCACACTAATAAGAACGAGTGTGGCGAACTTCTATTGTGCCAGTCGCGTTTTTTCAAACGACCAAATAATTGTGGATTTTAATTTGGGGGAGGAAGGGTGGTATTACTAAATAAATACAAATTATTTCTAAATTAGACTACCGTGTTCTCAAAAGATTCATCAGTATAATAATATTTCAAATAGTACAAGTTGGAACGAATTATAATATATTAAACCTACGTAAATCCTGTTCCTTGCACGTAATAGGATTTTATCTATTTATCGCTATAGATATCTGTTCATCCAACGATTGGGCTATTTCGAAAGGATATTTTACACGGCATCGAGATCAGTAATTGGTTGGAAATAAGAGAAAAGTGCAAGGGCAGGGTGTTCGGTCGTGCAAAGCGAAGAAATTGGGATGCGCGATATCGGCCCTGGGCTCATCGATCTCTCGATAATACGAGACGACGGTGACGTCTCGAGAAACATTTCCACGGTACCTGCCACCGCTTGCTTAACTTTGCTTTCGTTATGGGATCGAACCACGAATGACTGTAGTCCAGATACAACACTATCGATATCCATCACGATTCCTAAAGACCTTTTAACTTGGCGTGACTCGAGAAAACCCTTTTCCTTTAATACATACAACTATCTCACATATTTGTTTCTATCTTTCCTTATTTCTATTCATCTCGTTGCTAAATTTACATCAAACGAATACGAATTATGATCATAAATGTCGAATTCTAAATGAATAATTGCCGACAAGTTCTTCTTGCGGTTTGATGAATGATTTTTGATATATTTTAATATTGCCGTTTGATTGTCTTTTTGTTGTTTTGCTTCTGCTTACCGTGCTCGAACCGCGAATCAAAGCAGCATTGTTAGTCGTTGTTTCTTGCGGATCCATTGTTGTTCGTACGTATTTCTGTTGTAATAGACACTTTTTAGATCGATTTGTTCATCTTGTAGCTTCTGACAAAATGGTCCTCCATGGAACCTGTTGCGTATCAACAACAACAGTCACTCGATTGGACTGTGAATAGAGTCAACGTGCACGATACCAATATAACGTGGCTACATCTTGAATCATGATTTTGTCGGTGTAGTGCAAAACAGGATATGGGTGTCCTGTTTGTGATATCGACAATCTAACTTTTACCAGCGTGTATCAATATTACTGTTTGTACTTTTCAGTTTCCTCTACTGAGAGGATTCTTCCAAGTATACTTTAGATTATTCTATTCTAAGGAAGAACATTATATTATTTGACAATACAATAAACCTAACATCTCTTGGAAGATTCCTGTTTATTTGGTGTATCGACGAATCGCGTATTGTAAGTTTCGTGCATAAAAGCTTGGACATTTAAATCTCGCAAGTATTGCGAATAATTCATAGCAATCAGGTACACGATATATACCTGACAGCTACAGACGGCGCCTACTTTAATATGTACCTACAATGCGTGCAACGAGGATAACCTTCAATTATAAATTACCTCGCGCATTCTACGTGTCTCTTTTCATTATTACGTGCTTTTACGTTTACAAGGTTGTAGTGATCATGAGTATCAATTTACATGCTTTTCCTATTTCGTAGTTTTTCGTTGTTCTAAGTGATGTTGCACTATTGTAATATATTCATCATTTTGAATTCAAATGATAATAAACTAACATCATTGATGTAGATGATATGTTACGTTTATAAATTTCCTTTTTAATGAATAATTAAGAGTTATGTAAGGGTCAAATAACGATGAAATTCGTTTATCGTCAATTATTGAATGTGATGATATTTATCATCGGAAAGTGCAGTCGGTACGGATAGCGTTTTGCATTTGAAAGTAGCCCCTCGTACGATCGATAGAATAAATTTCAATAGTTTGAACCGTAGACTATACTCTTCCCTGAGGAATATGAAATTTTGCGGAATAATTAGGTGCGAGTTTTAGAACGCATTTGGAAAGATACAATTTACAGTTAGATTCTAAACCTCGGAGGAGTCATTTTGTGGAAGCTTTAACGTTGCTTGCTTGCATGATAAATAATGGTAAATATCGTTTGCGGCCTGTTAAACTACCGCGCGTTCTTAACAAGTTACAAGAAACGGAAAGCAAAGACGGCTAAAGGGGTAAATGTAAACGGAGGAAGACACGCAAACCGTCATAACTGCCGAGCTAGGCACAATGAAAGATCGCGTTACCGTCTTACTACCGGCGATTGACCTTGGCAAATACGAATACTTCCACCTAGTATTTTGGTATCCAAGTTCGTGTTTTCGATTTAATATAATACTGAACACGATTTATGTATCTACAGGTATGTATATATATATATACATCATACATCATTTGTTCAGAAAAACATTGAACTAACACGTGAGAAAAAATTTGTCTACGAACAAAAAATCTTTAACAGAACGATAAATTCATTCATAGAAACGAAATGGACAAGAAGTACTTAGACGAATCAAAATAATCGTTCGGATCTCGTTGTAAGGGTTGAATTTTTCCACCCTCGATAAAGTCACGTTCTATGTTAAAAAAAAAAATATCATGTGCGCAGATCACACGTGTTAGAAGTGAAACCTTCGAAAAACTAAGTTTCGAGAGAAAGAGACGACTGCAGAATATCAGGAGTAGGATAATTGTTGGGTTTACTTGTTATAACATTATAATTATATTATTGTTATCATATTCAAAAATTATTAAACGTTTTATTAAAAACATATATAAATAGATAACATATTACACAGCAAGCAAGTTCTCAATTCAAAGAAATGAGACAAGTTGCTTCTGGTAACTTAAAAATGCATGGTAACAAAACACTTCTGTTAGTCTAGTAAAAACTACTACTTTTCGGAAAAAACCTCACTACTTTTCGGAAAAAACCTCATTACTTTTCGGAAAAAACCTCACTACTTTTCGGAAAAAACCTCACCTACGGAAAATACTCACCTACCAAACTCAACCTACAATTCTGACAATGTTGTCTAATTCTTTTTCTCTCATGTATCTTATAATCAATTTTTTTTTTTTGTAAAATTTTGCAGACATTACAATTATTTTTCGTTTTATTGACTTTTCCGTTTCCGTTTATTTACTTTTCAGATCACTCCCATTCTAAAGAAGTTTTCACTTCACAAAGAAAAGAAAAGGAAAAAAGTAATCGATCGCGACAAGTGTTAACCTTCAGACGTTCTTGCTTTTTTTTATCGAACTTATCTGCTATTCTTTTTTTCTTTCTGCTTCATTATAATAGTCTGAGAATAAGAAATGAACTAAGTCAGTCCACGCACCTTTTTTCTGATTCTTATCCTTTAACGGTGAGTATCGTTCACTTGGACGACGACTGCTGGGATTGAAATTTACGTGTGAGGTGTGAGTTTCGTGCAAGTTCTATCAAGACTTAAAACATTAGTATGATTCATAGGCAAATATGATTCGTTGAGACTGAGAATTTTATCAGGAGACACAGATCGCGATAGTGCACGTGTTAGTGAATCATAGAACAATTCATTTGCGCAATAACATTTCTATGATTTTCTTTATAATTTTGTAATTATTTCATTTATCGATTCAAATCAGGAATTATTGTTTTACAAAGGAAATGGTTTTTTTTTTTTGCAATTGATCGAACGATTATCGCAAAAGTTTAAATTCTATTCGCAGGAGTTATTATAATCACGTATGTATACGAGCGTAAAAATAGTATTTTCCTAGAACGAATATAATTCATCGTAGAACGAGAAAATCGTCGTCCTAGCCTTAGATACGTTCAAAACTTCCGCTCTTATTTCCGTCGGAAAAGCAGAAACGAGCCATGGCACTACTGCTCCGTCGGCATTATACGAGTACAGGCCAACTGCCCATTCCTCGAGTTATTGATCGTGCCCGTTGAGAGAGTGTGTGTGCGTTCAATTCCATCCTTTTTATGCACATCGATGAATAGATGTGACTACTAAGAACAACTCATATATGATTTCTTATCTAATATGGAAAATTAACGCGTTCGCGTGCCTTCCCTAGGCTTCCAAGAATAAAAATAAAGAAGAAAAATTTATGAGAAAATAAAAAACATTAGAACAATAACTCATTGGAACCTATCAGAAATTAGCTAGGATGGATTGAAAGTCTACCAAAGTAAACCTAATTTAAGGACTAGACGTCTCAGACTTCGTTTGATTAAGAAAGTGCAAGGAAACATTTGTGTGTGATGAATGATGACATTGAGTAAAAGAGGTTCCTATCGATCTTGCCCAACGTTTATGGAAACACCTTAAACCGACAATTTACCTTGGTATCAATAAGAGGTTATTTTCCTATCGTCTCAGATTTCCTAGGATTTGTGGCATTCTATTTTAGGAAATGGCAAAAAGTACGATTTGATTAGATACACTGTCGAAGATAATCGACTAGTGCACTATAGGGGATTAATTTCACTAGAGGAGACTCGCCTATTGCACTTTTGTGGCTTATTTCGAGCTAACCAAATCGATATGCCCATTTGCGAAGACATGCTGAGAAGTTACGACGTGTTAATATATGGGTTACAGAATTTACGATGACCTGGCTGTGATTTTTTATTCGTTTTGAAATATTATGATCCATTTTTTTTTATCTTCCTTTTAGAAAAATTGGTCTTTTAATTTTAAGATCATCAAAGAAAAGAAAAAAAAAAGAAGAAAACAACGAACTATCAGAAACCAGAATTGTTTTTAACATTAATGAGAAATGACAACAGACAAGAATTACTTGGAATAAAAGTAGGAGTTCCTGTTGGTTATCTTGTCTATGCTCGTCGAATGCGGGCGAGACTCTAATAACGCAGCACAATCGATATTTCAACTGTAAAAAGGAAGAAAAATGAAGGAAGATAAGGGAAATGATGTTGTTTGACGCATCCAAACAGACGTATGTACATTGAGGGAACGTGTATTATTTCACAAAATTTAGGAAAGAATATTATTTTAACGATCGAGTAAAATAATCTAATTTTTGTATTCTTTTTAAATGTATCGAATGTTGTTGTTACAATTTTTCTAGAATTTATAATTTTGCAGAAAAAATTCTATATCGAACGGATAAAAATGTACGTGCAGATCGAGGGTAACGACAGATAAGAACGGAACTGTCAGTCTGTGTGCGGGTAGGTAACGTAGTTTTATCGAGAAGGAACATCTTCGAATCACCTGCTGCGATGTTCTACAATGACGATGTGCTATTGTCACGTGGCCATGTTTATCGGATACCACATCGTTGTTTCCTGTATGTTAATCCATTAGCCCCTGAGTTTAGAACCTTCGTTTGTTGCAAATATATTGCGTAAATAAAACGTAATATATAAATGTGTGTAATAAGAAAGGATTATTTTGATACTCTCATAACCAGAACAACAACGAAAGAAGATAAGATAGAAATAAAGTAAATTTATAGAAGTTTAACTATCGTGACATAATCGATATAGTAGTACCAACGCCTTTCGAAAAAGAAAACTTACTCCATTATCGATTTTTGAAGACTCTAACACGTTGAGCTTGTTGATTTTTATTTATCAACTATCGTTCTAATCTTTTATCTTATTTTCTTAGGAAGTGTCATCTTCTCGCTAGCACAATGCCCTAACGTTAGCCTAGCCTAGTCATGGAGTCTCGCTCTAAAGCTCCAACATCCGCTTTTTTCTCATACCTTTCTTTATTATTATTCATTCTTTTTTTCATTCCCGTCTATCCTACGACTTATATTTTTTTTTATCACACTCTCGTCTGATATTTTATCCTCTAGTGTCATCGACGGAACCGGCTCGTACAATAGGTCTTACCTTTCGCGAACGTGACTTCAACTTGGTATATTAATCGTTGACATCGTAAAGGTTTTTCCCGACCAATGGAAAGAAATATTATGAGAATGTAGGTCAGCCCCTGGCTGGGTTTGTTATAGAACAAGTTGTTTTGTATGATATGAAGTGTCAGTATAATTTAATGCTTGCTTTTTGTTTGTTTAACTAATTGTCTTCGAATGAACGTTAATGTTATAGTGAAGAATAATTAATGATACGTTATTTTACTTAGAAAAATGAAAATATCGAGATCGTCGTCTAATGTTTGTTTGTTTGTTTGTTCTTTGTTAAACGTTTCTACGATAATTAAGTACAATTGCTACTACGCGTGAATAAGTGTCGAAGCATTTAAATACCTGTGTGCAAATCGAGTTGGTGCTAGTGCTCGTCGATAAAACACCGACGATTGTCGAACAAAAAGAAGTAGAAGAAGAAGAAGAACTAATTGAACTATTGGTCCTTCTCAACTTGTTTAAAGAACACGATTAACAATCTTATTTTCTTTTAGGAACTTCTGGAGACTATACTACGCAGCAGCGAGTAGTAAGAGTTGCATAAGAGCGGTGTTATCTCTTATTCAGCCATGACAGATACTACAAAATCGAACTGCAATTTTTACAATGACACGATCAAACGATTCGCGAACGTTTTAACGATTACTATGATTTGTGTTTTTTTAGAACAATTTAGTAGGTTGCTTACTTGGTCTCCTCTCTTTCTCTCTCTCTCTCTCTCTCTCTCTCTTGAACGAACGAACCAACGAACGACGACACGTAAATCGCGATTTGGTTTAAAGAAGAAAAAAAAAAATCATAAAAAATAATATCCACTTTGATAACACACGACATTAAAACAAGATTAATCTTTAGTAGGCCTCTGACCTACGACCTCATTCCACTCTGGTGCACGCTATACCCGGTATGAGGTACAATTTTTAAGGGCACGTACAAATTTTTCTCTTATTCGACGAACCGTAAAAAGAACTACTTTATAACATTGAAAACGTAAAAATACGACGATAGAAAACGTCTCGAGTAATTACACGACAAGAAAAAAAAGATGAAGAATAAGAAGGAAAAAAATATAATTGTTTCGTTGACACGTCACACGAGTATTCTATCCACCCGGTAGATTATCTTCCAGTCTCCTCTTCCCTTTTTCGTGTCATTCTGCACATCGATCTCCGTTTTCACGAACCAGGGGGGAAAGAACAAGAAAAAAATTAAAAAAAATTAAAAAGAACGATCACTCGTGAATAATCGCGAACTTTGGGGGAAAAAAAGCCTTTTTGAGATGATTGGTGCGAGCTTACCTGGAAATTTCAGGATAACTAGGTGTTTTTCTCTTTTGAAAATATATTTTGATTTGTTTTTGAAAATAAACTATCGGAGAGAGGTGGTCGAATGCTGTCAATCGAGTATGCTGTCTCGTGTGTTACTAAAACTGAGCGAGGTCTGAAAGTCCTTGTTCGGTAAGAGGTACGTCGTTTTCTACCCGTCGGTCCGTCTAACGTTCCGTTCCCTACGTGAACGTGCGCCCCTGTCAGTTTGTCCTGTCGGTGCCTCTGCTCCTGCGCCCGAACGTCCCAGTCAGACACAACTAGACTCGGAGTTTCACTCGATATACCAACTAACACATGCGCGGGTGCTCGTTTATACACCACCTACGAAAAATACACGCACATGACACACGACTATGTATGATAGAGAGAGAGAGAGAGAGAGAGAGGGAGAGAAAAAAAAATGAGAAACTGACTATAATTTCAATTATTTACGTCTCGTTCTAACCGACTTTTTCAACTTTGCACGCAACGTCTAAATGTATAAAAAGAATAATGAAATAATTGAACTTATTATTAGAACATTTGTGGATGAAATGCGTACCACTCCTATTCGTTCATGGGAATTCTCGTTGTTGGGTATATTGAACGAACGTGTGTCTTCTTAATGCTTCTTCTTTGACGTACTATGAGTTTGGTAAGGATTTGAAACGACTTCAGATCCATCAACGTGTGCGGTTTCTCCCTCGACGTAAAGAGGGAGAGGGTAATACTACCGGTAATGGGCGGTGGTGGTGTTGGACTATCGATACGTATATCCGCCTCTGACCCGGTTTTCGTTCTAGCTCCTGTTCAGCGTCTACTAGCTCTATCGAGAAGGTGACAGCATGAACACAACCAACAACACGCAAGGTGGACCAATTTAACGATCGATCCCCCTGATTTTCTCAGTTGTCTTCAAAGTGTCCTAAGTGGAACGTGGTGGTATCTTCAACGGTTGGAATTCTTTATTCCTTTTATATCTACAAAATTGTATTTCAGTGTACCAGAGAGTACCTTTCAACGAGCATACCGTCAAAGAGCAACACGTGAATAATAGTTAGAACGTTAACAGCCGTTTTTAAGTACTTTACCCTGACTGTCATTTGTAAGAAATAAAAAAAAACCAAAAGGGAAGGGAAGGGAAAAAAGTGGATGACCTCGTTAAATTACACGGGGACTGTGTGAAATACTTGCATCGCAAATCGTTCTCGCGTGAGTGAGTGAATGAGTGAGTGAGTGAGTGAGTGAGTGAGTGAGTGAGTGAGTGCGTGCGCGCAGGCCCCGTTTGAACGCGATGAACCGATGGGCAAAGAAGGTTGCAACCAACCAAGGATGCCACGCAGCCCCCGTACCCTTTTTCGAAGCTGCCGCTTTAATTCCGCAGTTATTTGACTCGTCCTGCTGAATATCTTTAAAGCTCTTCTCACGTGGGATTATTTGAAGAAAAAACTTGGATTTCCTTTATGAAATTGTACGCGTTAACGATCGTCAAAGCTATTTCAATAAGTTCATCATTTTTTTTTTTTTTTTTTTAACAGCTGCACGAGCAAGCTAAATCGTTTATTGATATTCTTCTTCTTCTTCATATGTGTTATCTTATGTTATTAAAAATATACTTATACTAGTATAATGAAATATATTTATTGGATAAAACGTAGAACGTAAAATAATTTGTCTAAAATATTGTCCAAACCATTGTATCCTTTGGTTGAATTTCGTTTGAGCTAATACGTTTAAGCTCTCATAATAAATCGTTTTGACGCTGATTTACCTCGAAAGCAGCGTCTCTATTCATCGTCGACTTATTAATTCACGCTTCATTATCGCGCAACATGTCGGTATTTCGTGCATGAAACGTCAGAGTTTGTCAGGAAACAGTCGAGCCATTCATTCGACTACCACGGTTTCTTTGCTACCAACCACATATTCTTCTTCCGATGATATTGATACGAAAAGACTTATGAGTTCTGTCGCATTCTGTGAGCTTTAGTGGATAACGAGTGTGGATTTGACGATTATAAAGGGGATTAAAATCAATTAAAGTTTTTCTTTTGTTTCTTTTTTGCTTTTTTTTTTTTTTTAATCATTTTTAACTGTTCAGATAATCCTTGGTCTTTACTCACTTGAAATTGAATTAAGTTAAAGTATTTAAACGATTCAATGTCTAAATATTATTTTTGGTATCATCTTTTGCTTCGGATTTCTTCGATTTTTATTTTTGTCATTTTTCTCTTGAACAAGATTCCTTTCCTTTTTCTTACCTGAAACAGAATAAAATTTGTTCGTTGGTATAACAGTCACACAAATGTATATTGTTTCTATTCATAAATAAAGAAGGTAAATGGTAACAACATTTATGGGTAAAATCAATATTACAAAAGTGACGTGCAAGAAAGAAATAACGTTAAAAAAAAAAAAAAAACAAAACAAGAAAAAAAGATGATTGCTCGATATTACAAATTGTCGCATAAAAACACAGTTGTCGTTTTATTATTGACCCACATCGGACAATTTTCTTAATAATTTTCCGACCAGTAGTAGTATTATTCGTTCTAACGAATTGTTGCATCCTTAAAAATAGATTCTTATTGAAATAGAACAAGGTTGTTGTTCTATGCGTCTTACTCAAATATTCAAAAGTATTTGGCTGGATAGATACTTCTTGAATACTTTAAAGTGTATACACGTCTGGTAAATAATATTTTAAATAGCCTGATTTCGTTGGACACGAAACTGACGTTAGTTTGCCTGCGTGTTGCACGAGCGTGATAATGATTTTTGCTTTTATCAAAAGGTTTGCTCATACGTTGTGCAAGTACTTTGAAAAATCGATCAATAATTTTTTAAGTAGGATACTACTTTAACAACAAACGATGCGAAAGTATTAATATGCTATTTATTTATAATCGATTATGTTGCAAAACGATGATTGTAGATTCAACCCAATAAATGACTTATCATTTCATTTAATATCGTTTATGAGTGTACTTGAAAGCTAACGTTTTCCTGTTTGCCAAATCTTTTTACGATCTGCTTACTATTGGGATACCATCGGCCGTTAGTCATGAAATAAAAATCAATAAGAAACTAGTTAACTATCTTTTAACAGTAAGAAGTATGTTTGCTAGGACTATATGACTGCTTTTACCAAGAATATATCTAACGTACCGACAGAGCACGTTATTCAGTACCGACTGAAGAAAAAAAAAACTAGATTAAATATCATTTATCCGCACTTCTTCTCTCTGATGTGAGATAATTTTTTGTTTGTTCGTTTTTTTTTTTTTTTTGTATCGCAATTAATTCCACGCTATTTTGTACTATTTGTCTTTATAGATACTCGAGGAAGAAAATAAAAAATTAAAATGAAAAAAAAAATAAAAAATACTACTGTAATTAATTCTAATCGTCGGAAGTTTCTTTTATAAAAGATTTAAAGTCTCCCCTTGTTGTCGCGATTAATCAGATTGCTCATAATTAACAATTAATAGCTTTGGCTAGGAAATAGGGAGATAGATAAACGGACTATCGAAAGTATTAGGGAAAGTAACGAATAATGAAGAGAACAAAGATAGTAATCTTGTTTTATCTTTATACGGATGATAGGTGAAATTCATTTTGGCAGTAACTATGCGCTTCGTTGGAAGACTGCTAATCCATGATGCGATGGAAACCTCGTAAAGTCCCCCTCCGGTATCGAACTGCGTGCTACTGTCTCTTCTATTGATGGAAATCGATAGTCTTCATCCCTTTTCTCATGCAACACGACAAATCTACACTTTCACTGAGGGATGAGTGATAAACTGACAGACAACCCGTCAAATCGGTATCCTTTAATATCTTTTGGAATTTAAACTTTAGAACTATCCAAACATTAGGCTTGATCCTTTTAAAGGAAACTTATCCTACAGTTAAATCACTAGAGTTTATAAAGTTATTTGTTAAAACAAATATGCTATTTATTTGTTAGGTTTGTTCAAATAATTTGACAAATACGGGAATAGGTTGTTATAAAAATTCAAGATATTAATGAACCTGGCATTCATGATACCATAAAGGTATGAATGAACAAGTTAATATGTACTGATTTATCATCTAGAATATTTTGATTCCAATTGAATGTCTTGTTGATTATATATTCTTGTTTGGGCGTTGCTGGTTGTTCTTTGGATTATGTATTCGAGCATCGTGAGTACTCACGCGAAGGATGACGTCATCTACGTTTACGTAATTCATAACGAAATGCAACGAGAATGAGGAAAAGAGAAAGAGAAAAAAAGGCGGACGTATGCCATCTCAGGAAAAATGCTTGGATTATTTTATCAATGAAAACAACGATATATTGTTCAAGTTCTTATTAACCAATCCGAGTATGATTATCTTAAGAATTGAAATAGAAATTGGATGATTGTTTTAGTCATTTTGTTAGATGAGAGTTACGAAGAATAATATCCAAGTGCATTGTTAAACAAGTTTGATATAAAATAAAAGATCTTTCGTATGAAACGGTTCTTGGATTCGATCAGGTTTTATAAGAGTGCCACCAGGCTAGAATTATTTCTCAAGAAAACAGAGGTGAAAGCCTTAGAGTGCTAATCCAGTTGTCGTTAATTGCACCGGCCGTGGTATTGCGCTAAGTTCATTTTCTGACCTACCATTCTTTGGATAGTATTCTCATAAGTATTATTAGGTTAAAAAGATAAAAGAACTTTTGCATAGACATAATAGATTTTAATACCAATAATTATTAATTCGTCATATTGAGAAACATATCATGACAATTTCAACATTATTTTTAATGACTAAAATGATACTCATGCATACTTGTTTTTTTCTTACCATGAGAACATTCTTAACAAGCTTGCATTCGCATGTACATATGCAACTTACTTACTCTTACCATTAAAGTATGAGTTTGTAAAATCGTAATATCGTTTTGGATAGGAGGAAAAAGAAAACAAGACAAGATATTTTTATATCGGATCGTGGGGAATTAGTCGAACGCAAAGGAAAAGGTGACACGTTGCTATTTTTGGAGAGACAGACTGTGCCGGGCCGATACCTGTTTGCGAACTTGCTACTTTTCATTATACACGTTTGCTATAATGCAAGCAAACTCACTTGTCAAGGATGCTAATTGCTGCAAGAGATTCTATCTTCCACTATTTTTATTTCCTATACTTTTCTTCCTTCCATTTCAACTATTTTCTTTGCTTCCTTTCAGTTTCATTTATCAATGATACTTCAAACTTTACCTTTCTCTGATTTAAATGCTAACGGTTGCAAAGGTTTTTTTTAATTAACTTTTACTTGAGTTGTACGCACTAGTATTGAAAATATTTCAGTATTAATAAATAGGTAAAATAAGAAAAGAAAAGTAAAAGATTCGTGTTGCAAGTTGCTTCCAATTTAAAAGTAAGTAATCTTTTTTCTTTGTAGCAAATGAAGCGTCCAATGTGAAACGAAGACGACGACGATGACGATTCGGTCGATTAATTCGGTAACCTGGTATTATCGGTAAGTCGATAGAGCGCATAGATAATTCTACACCAGTGATCAGTTACGCTTCGTAATAAGTATCCACATAAGACGGTACTTAAAACTTAGGTGTGCCCTGTAAGATCATTTTCAACGAATTATATAGTTCAACTGAAATATAATAATTATAATTAATCAAATGAGAACGTTTATGAATTTTTAATGCACGTGCAATGACAACCAAAATTCTTACGATAGTTTGAACTTTGATATCAATAAATAATAATAATCAAAGTTAGATTGACTAGTTGTTAATAATTCGCGATAATAAATTAAAGTTAATCGCGACGTTGTTATAGCATAGTAAGGGAGGATTTGCGTCTCTATCTTGGATTTTCAATTAAACACACCCCTTTTCTCTTGTTGTTGCAGTAGACGCATAACGTGCGTTCGCATCCGCGAGACTTACAGGATTTTTCATTTCTTCAAGAGTTGTTTGTGCTTGCAACCCTTCCACTTAAGTCTACCCAAGTAACTTCATTTTGATTACGCTTTAACTAACGCAGTCGTCTGTGTATTTTTATTTTTCTTTACTTTACATTTTTATTTTGATAGCTTTGTATTTCTCATTAGTCGCATTGGTACTTCGTCGAGTGTTGTTTTCATTTTTTATTTTTATTATTACACGTACTTTTCTATGGAAAATATTATATAATATATACGAGGTGTTTAATCTTTTCGTACAATAAGATACCTGGACTAGTTGGAATTTTGTTCCTCGAGATAATGATGTTAATGTTATAATGAAATAATAGATATTTGTAATAATTTAATAATATTCAAGAGTAACGAGTGAAAACGCGAACAAGCAAGCAGGGATGCTGCGCGACGACGCGCCGGTTTTATTATCGATTTCAATGTCTGGCGTTCCTGCTAGAATCCTCTCTCTCTTCTCCGCACACTCCTCTTTCCCTTTCTAACTTCGACCCCTCGCCTTTTATTCAGCCTTTGTACGCACCCTTCTTTCTACGCCCACGTGCATAGACGACTCTACTTCGTACTTTTACGTACGTTGGATTCATATGCTTTACTGCATCCTCCCATATGTGCTGCACATAGCACAGGAACGTTTTAAGGCCAAAACGCTTTTCTTTTTTTTCTTGTATTTTTCTTTTAATGTCTGCGATTAAAATTCATATCAACATTCCTGCCCTGCCCTGCCCTGCCCTGCCCTGCCCTGCTCACACACCCCTTCATCTTCTCTTAAACGGATCCGTTAAGTGAATTTTTCAACAAATAAAAGCAACGTTGATCTTTCGTCATTTAAAAATCACTGAACGTGGGATAGATAAGACGAATTACCAAAATTACAAAACCTGACTCATCTACCGTAAGACCACTGATTTGTGTAAATTTATAATGCTCGATGTGATACCGCACGACGATGTTTAGCTCTATGAATCTAATCATATGTTGTAATTCTTGTGACATGATGTCATCGATTATCATTGCCAAAGTTAATCATGACGACGTCATCTCATTGGGACCGTCATTAGGCATGGTTGCTAATGTAAGGGGTGCAGGAAAAGAAAATGGGTCACACTTCATCAATCTGTTATACGCGTGATGTCATCAAGGGCAATTCTATCATCAAATCTTGCACTTATTGTTAGTATCGTTGTTAACATTTTAAGTTGTTATTCATAGAAACCGAAATTACATACTTGAATAATTAATTAGCACGAAAATTGATGAAAAATGTTATTATAATATCTTGGTTTTATGTCTCATGTAAGTGATATTAGATTGTTACTGTTGCATACGTGTTTACACAACTTTTCTTAACGTGCTCACGCTTCTACGTATGTGTGCGTGCGTGTGTGTGTGTGTGTGTGTGTGTGTGTGTGTGCAAATTTCATGTAAATGTAGCGTCCTCCATCGAATGCTAATTACCATCACTGACACTCGACCGTTATCACGTTTTCTTTTCACGTTAAACTATAGCACTGGTTACAATAAAAAGTTAATTACTACGACTACTAACTTGTACAACGAGATTCTTACATCGTATAGTCGTGTAATGCGACCGGAAGTTACAGTAATACGCTATTAAACGCACTCTTTTAATGGGTAAGTAAGAATACTAATTGTAAGATACTTTTTAAACTGAAACTTCGATAATGTTTTATTAACCCTTTGCACTCGGGGAGACAATACGGAGCACTACGGAGACAATAAAAAAAAAAATAAATAAATAAATAAAAATTGAAACAAATTCAATTCAGTCTACAACATATCACAAATATGATTTTTCTTTTAACTACACATATGTCATTTAGTTATAATAACGTGAATATGATTATTTGTTTCTATTGGAATTGCTTTGTAAGTTGTTAGTAATATGTGAAATGAAAAATATAACTTCGAGTGCAAAGGGTTAAACGACACGAAAGAGAGTGAGATAAAAAATTGTTTAATAATATTCAAATGATATTGATAGAAATCTCAAAACAAAGGATCGATTATATAACTAAAGCTTTCATTGTTTATTTTTTTTTTATTGTGGATAGATAAAAGCTTAAATTTATTAATTAATAAGATATCTTATGAATGGTCACATTGTCATAGTTGTTTTAAAAATATTATAAAAGAATAATTGGAACTATTTTGATAATAATTGTTTACCTTAATAAAATAAAAAGAACTATCATTATATCCGGTTGGTTGACAGGATAGACAACGAGATACGGATTTAACGCTGATGTAATCACCGATGTGCGCCAACGATCGGATCGTTATCGGCATGCGGTTGTTAAACTGCTAAAGAGGACATACCAAGTGAGAGGATTTCTTTAATCCATGCAGTGTAACTTAGCGTAGCACCAACTGCCGACGGCAGGTTGTCGTTTCATCGTTAGAGTACAAAACCAGAAAGTAAAGCTTTTTCTATTTCAGTGAAATTTCTTGAGAGTTGTGTTGTAAACCTGCTATGGAAAGTAACGTGACACGGGGACACAGCAATGGGATTACGATCCAAATGTGGTGTAAATCGTGCACTTTGATGTCGTTTAAGGAAAACGTAATGCAAGTTATGCGTATGTATATCAAATGGAATGAAACAACAAATTTATTGCGTCACGTTATTTTTTTTCTTTCGATCACACTGACACTTATTTTCAAATATCTTTTCAATAGGGGTAGTTAACAAGGTTTGTGTACCTTTATCGATACCAAAGAACTTATTTCAATGAAATTCAATTGAAAACTTACAACAGTCACAACCAGGTTGTAAATTAATTTCACGGGTCTTGGAATACGCGTAACGTTCCGTTGTTTTTTAGCAACTGAATTTGTTTCCTTGCCATTAAGAAGAGTAGAAGATGATGCAGTCAAGGTCTTACGTTAAGATTGTCAATTCGGACTGGATTATTCACCGCAATATTGCATAATTTCTCGTTGGCATTGCCACTACTTTCGAAAATAGCTGTGAGCTCCTCTTTAGATTCGGTGCGTCATTTATTTTTATCCTTGCATTCTCATATTATTAAGATGCAGTAATTCATTCGGTTTAATTGTTAACAAAGTTAATATTTATTTATGAAGTAATCATATAATATATATCTGTTGTTCTACGAAATAATTCTGTCATTATTTTCAGATTACTTTGGTCATCGTAAATGGTAAACAATTATTTACATTTAAACAACAGTTATAAATAATTGAATATTAAGCCAGCGAATAGTTGGCAATTTGAATGAACTGATTAACGTTGAGAAATATTGACCCGTGATTTAATCTAACAATGGTAAACTAGAAAATAATTGAAGTTAACGGAGTTAGAGTTCATGGAATTAAACTTGAATCTTGATCAATTATTTGATACTGGTTTTAATGAACTGAAACTGTTGGAAATGTTTAACAGAAGTTCAAGCTAACGTATCATGGGTTGTATCGTTTGAATCCATATGACCTTTTTCTAAAAAAAAAAAGATAAAACTAGAGAAAGAAGCTTTCTTAGTAATGATTCCGTACAAGTAGCAGATAATCAGGGATGCTGTGTGGGTGCATCTTAGAACGTGTAGTAGACGGGATTGAAGAGAGTTTTCTCCTCTTTTTCCACACGTTCTTTCTCGTGGTCGTTCAATTTGAAAAGCTTTACCGGTCGCTGAACTTGCGCTTCTTCTGTCTGTTCCTCCTCGTATCGTCGTCGTCGTCGTCGTCGTTGTCATTATACTGTCCACTTTTCCTTGTACAATAGTTAGACGATGACCTGATACAGCTTACGAAGAGTATAGAAGAGGTACTCGTTAATAGGCCAAACGCGATTGATCACGTGCCGGAACGTTGGAATTTTAGCTAAGCCTCTCCTATCGGAGTTGGAGTGCTTGTCCAGTTCATTGGAATTACTTACTACACGCAAAGTTTTTTTTTTTATTATTCGTTTCTCTTGAATAAATGTTGAATTACCTGATACGATAAATGTTAATGAAATTGTTTCTAACTGGATCCAACTTTGATTAATATTAATATTATTATTATTCAGGAATATGTTTGAATTGTAACAACAAGTCTATGAGATGATATTTTAGTAACGATGAAAAATATGTTGGGGGACAGTAGGCATTGGACGCAGTTCTTTAAAGAAAATAACCTTGACCCATACTCGTGCACTTATACCATGTTGGATGCGCACATCGTAATGAATCATTAAATGATCGTAGAGTGTGTGGGGGGAGAGATGTGAGAGTCGTTTGTGAAAAAAAAAAAAAAATGTTTCTTCTTATATTTTTGTCTTTCTTTTTCATCATTCATTTCTTTCTCAACTACCCGTATCCCTGCTATTATCGAATTAAGAAGTAAATTAAAGATCAAATTGGACATCGATTGAGATGTATCACTGAAATCGTTCAAATCATTGATATAGCCTAAGTTAAAGAGAGAAGCCAACCGGAAGTGTCGATCAAATTGCGGATGTCAAATCGAGCTTAGTCGCGTCGTCATTCCATTTATGGGTTTCAGAGGGTCTTCCGATTAAGGTCGCGGGACCCATCATCGATGTTCAGTCACGGCAATTCTGCAATTATACGCCCACAAACATCGTTAATTCGTTGACGTTCCTATATTTTTCTAATTGACCAACGATGATAATTTTCCTTTTTTTTTTATTTTCTCTATTTTACTTTTTCATTCCTACTAATTTGTTTTTTGTTTTTTTTTTTTTCATTATCCTCATTTCTTTTATATGTAATTATCTAATAATTAGAAAAGTCGAAAAAATAATATAATTTATGTAACGATTAAGCACGATTTATTAAGAAAAATCGTATCCATTTGTGAACATAGGTGTCTGAAGAAAAAGAATGCGATTGCAATTTATCCTTGTAAGACCTTGACAGCTCGTTCAAGGGACACTAACTTTTATTTGATTTCACGGCCGGGGGAATGGTAGGGTTTAATGTACGAAAATCAAAAGAAGATACTCCAGTTGAAACATTTTATTTCTAATTTATTCAAGTATAAAATATTATTTCAACGAAATTGGTGCAACGATTATTTTTTATTCAACGAATAACAACATTCAGATAGTATTGAAAATATCGTATTTCTCATTTCCTTCTCTCTTTCTCTCGTAAAACGTAGCCTTGATCTTTTCTCAATCGTAAACTCGCAAAATTAATAGTCGTGATAACGATCAGTAGTATCTTTTGGTGTAGGTTATCTATACTAAGCGTATGTATATGTGTGTTATTTTCTTTCACGTGATTTTAATAGCTATTTGTTGCAGCAGTTTGAGGACAATTTTTAGTACCTGACACGAAGGGAAAAAAAGGTATGAAGTTTCGTTAAGACACGTTGAACGTTTAGTCGTCGTTTCTAATGAATACAGCTATAATCTGATCTAACATAAGAGGAAAGAATGCGTCACGCATTTCCCATCTCACGTTCGCGAGAACAATGAGCTTCGACGAAAAAATTATGCAAAGTAAATTAGGTGCGTTTGAAAAGATGAAATAATAATCATTATCCAAAGAAACTGCAAATATCAAGCATGGTAAAATTTTCTCAATGGTTTGAGAAAGTTCAACGACCCCCTGTTAAGTGTAAAGAACAATTTATTACTTTGTTCGTAAAAATAAATTATTTTAACGGATTATTAAATTATTATAAATGTACTTGCGTTTGTACATTTAAGCACAACTTCTGTTATTAGTCAAATATTATATCAACATTTAATTATTAAGTGGTCAATAGTTATTCTACGTTTTCATTTTTAATTGAATGCTAATTTATTCCCAGAAGATACTCATTTTTATTACTAATTATTTAACTTTAACATTATTCACGAAACGTAATCGAAAACGTAACAATTTTCGATGTAATTGTTTGTCATAATTCAGATATGACATTTCGTTTTAAATTAATGTTTATACAGAACAAAACAAAATATATATATATAACGTATTTTAGTTAAAGAATGAAGTATGTAATAAATTATGGTGTCAAGGTGTTCAGTGAGACTGACTTCTTTTTATTTTTCGTGTTATTCTATTCTCATACGTCACAAGCAAATGTTATGTAAAATAGTCTCATTGTCAGACTATGAAACTTATTTTATTTTTAAATTACGAAGGAAAAATATATATTAAAAAAAAAAAAATAAATGTGTACCGAGGATTTACATGAAAAATATCTTATCGTAGAATTTTGAACGATTTTAATTTAAACTTGGAGTGTGTGCACTCTCGTCTATATCTTTTAAAAATATCTTTATCTACCGTGTATAATGTGTTTAAGATTTTATACGTGTATAGTGTATATGCGTTTACATACAAATACAAGTTATATACGTGATTTCTATATATCAAAGAGAAAAGTTTTTCAATCTTATTTAACCGTAATATCATAATGCATTTAATACTAGAAGATAAAGCTAAGCCGATTTCGTGGTATTTACTACAATATTTACGTTGAACGTGTTTATCATTAGAGGTTTATATTTAGAGTTAACTTTATCGCGACTATCGATCGATTCGTTTAGATAGAAAATAAACGAAATAAGAAGGATGCAATTTTCCAGAGAAATTCTTTTTGTTCAAAATTAATAAAACAACATGGAGCACGTACATAGGTAGTAGCCATAACTACGAATCAAATTTGTACGAACGTAAACAACCCTTCAAATCTTTTCTCGCCTATTTCAATCTTGTTTTTAAATTCTCATTATATTTATCAGATTTCTTAAACCCTAGTGACAAAGAACTTGTTGTGATCGTTGATGGAGATGTTATAAAAATCTATTTTTCAATATTTTTTGTGATATCACCGATCTGGCTTAGCAGCAAGATGGCGGAGACGCGGCATCCGACCAATCAGTGAGTATTCTCTTAACGTATACACAAAAGCCGCGATGAATGAGAGGAAAATGTCAAAAAGAGGGTGCTCTGATGTAAGTCCTACTTACGAATAAAAAAAGAATTTCTATTCTTGTTAACTTGTACAAAAGAAAAGGGAAGAAATGACCAACCTGTTCGAGATGCTGAATAGTCGTCCTGTTGCAGCCTCTTGGATACTGCCTCCTCTTTCGTTGGATTTGTTTGGACGTCTGTCATATTTTTTTTTTTGATTAAATTTTGTTAATTTTGTTCTTCTCGTTCGATCGTTTAATCAAAGTGTTTGGATGTTCACACTAATTGTTCGTGTTGTTATCTTTACGTTTACAATTTTGTTATTAGCGCACTTGTTAAATCAACAATTTTGTATAACTGTAAATTGAATTTAAAGTGAAGGCAAAAATACGAAAGAAGAATAATGATCTATCATCAGCCGAGATTAGAATAGATGGAGGAAACGCGCGACACTTGCGACGCGTTTGAACTGACTGTCCTGAGCGCCTACTTGCCGGGCAAAGCCATAACTCCATCCCGGAAATGTCCGAAGTCAACCGAACTCATATAACGCTTATACGAAGTTAACATTTACGACACGAGATTTGCCGATGTAGCACGAATGATCTTTTGGCGGGAGAAAGAAGAGAGAGAATTATTTGTTTTCTTATTTTTTCTCAACTTTCTTTTGTAAGTTATCGTATCCTATATAGGTATTCTGTATATCTGTAACTTATAAGTCAACTAGTTTAAAGATACTAATTAAAATATATGTAATGATTGCTATTACGAGGAAAACTAATGAAGTTTCTGTTACCTTCAAATGTTTTTAATGTAATGGCGTGCAGAAAAGAATTTCTATTGAAGATAAGCTTCGTATGTAATGAATTTGTTTATATACATTTAATTAAATTAAGCTCCACCTATTTTTCTTTTATTTTTGAAATGATATGTATCATTGGTCATAGATTTATGATGTTCTGAATCTAATGATAAAAGGGTACTGGTCATTACTGATTTGATTGTTCCATAACAGCATTTGCTATTAGCTGTAAATATACATTTGTCGCCTAAACTATAACTAATAGATTATTATAATCATTGTGACAAGGATTACATTTAAACTTTTATTTTTTGCAGTCCCCGAGTCACGAGGAATGTAGTTTATTAAAGTAACAATACGAAGTATGTAACTGAAAACCGATCGTTTCGTTTAAAGTTTGTACAAATCTGTTAAAACATGACCCCAAGACGCGAGATCGCTTTTATGCGTCTTTTTAAGTCATAGTATAAATTATTTAAACAGTGATTGTCTTTTTTTTCATCCTTATTCTTTATATATATATATAAATATATATTAAATATTTTCTCGATAATCGATTGATCTTCGCTTCATGTTCCGGGTCATCCTGAGGATTTTTATGTGATGTTACTTCTTTTTTTTCTTATATATATATATATATTTGTTCTTTTGAAAATCTTCTTTTTTTTTGGTCATTTTTCCTGTTTTTTTTTGTTTTTTGTTTTGTTTTTCAAATGAATTTTTATTACGGAAATGTGAAGAGGTGCGATTGGGTCGACCGAGTGATGAATTAACAAGGGATGAACAGCATGATGAGAAATTATGATAAACGCGTCGTCCTTCGCTGATTCGTGGCTTCGAATGATCATTGCCGAAGAATCGAAGAAAGAAATTGTTGGTATTTATCACTAGTCTTCTTCTCTTTCGCACAATCTGCGAAGGAACGCTGAAAAAAGGAACCATATTTAATATTATAACAAATCTTTGATTATTTGATCTTCATTTCAATTTACATGAAATAATTGAGAAGACGGATTTGCAAATATTTAATGTAAAAATTCCTCTCCTTTACCCCTCCTAATTAAATTTTATTTTATTTTGTTATTATTTATAATCATTGATCAATCCGTCGTGTCAATTGGCAAAGATGATTACACATATTAATATTATTTTCACTTATTCGTGTATGTACGTCACTGTAAGCATTAAAAGAAAATATAAAAGTTGCACAATTTTAAGTAATAAAAATCGTTTTTTTTTAGTTTTTTTTTTTTTTTTAGGACAAGCACAGATTAAACATAGACAAATAATTCGTGTGAGATATGACATTCGTAATTTAGCCACACGAATTATTGCACATGTAAGAAAGAAGAAGAATAAGAAGACATGGATAGATTAAGTTAAAAGATAGAAATGCATTTAATTAAGCGTTTTGCTTGTATTCAATTATTTCGTAATAATCGTGAATCGTGTTAGAGAAAATGCTCGATGTTTAAGGAATCCTTCCTGAAATATACACACACATACATACACATAATGTGTGAATTCATTTCGAATGAATTTCGATTGAGGTAGTATTTTATTTGTTGGCCCAGAAACGATGGTATTGTTGGGAGTGAGAGGGATGGGGGATGGGGGTGGGTTAGAGCATTAACTACACTCGATTCACTGATCTTACTTACAAACCTGAAGTACTCGTACGTGTTTTTGTGCGAGAAACGAGTTATCGATTTCAGCATCCCTGTGGCGCTGCAAACACGCGTCCTATAAACTGTTTGATGTACGTGACGAGACAAGGCGAAAATAAAAGCGATGACACTTTTCTCATGAGACAGTAAAAAACGAAGAAATAGACAAATAGAGACAATAGACGAAACGAAGAAGCGTAGGAGGAAGAAAAAGTAGAAGAAGAAGAAGAAGAAGAAGAAGAACAGGAAGAGGAAGTGATAGTAGAAGAAGCGAGAAAACGAGGACGCGTCTACTAGACGAGGACACTTACGATCGATGACCTCACTGTACCAATGGCATCCGGACAGCTTACAAAAGCACCATCATCTTCTTCAAGAATGCTGTGAAATACAAATAAAACATGGACGTATTCAAATGACGGACAACATATGGAGAATCTAGCCAGCTCGAACTGGGGAGGATTTCTTTTGTTTTTTTTATCTTTGCTTTTTTTTTCTTTTACAAATCACGTTATACTTCCATGTTGTCCGAACGTTTTGGCTCCCGCTACAAATGATTTTTCCTTCTATATTTGTAATTAGAAATAGAATCGTGCGGCTATGTGTTCTACGTGCTAAGGAAAATGGGGTCATTCGTTTGTGGGGGCGTTTGTGGAGTGGCAAGTTAATTGCCTATTGATAGATCAATTCTAAATTTCATTTGGGGGACGTTATATACTGGGGGGGGGGGGGTAACAAAACAATTGGTTGGACAATCATTTAATTGGATTTTCTTTATACGTGCTTTGAACCTAAATACTTTCACACTAACGTGACTCACTAACAATTAGATGCAGGTATTCTAATTTTACTTTTTTTAATTTTTTTCTCTCTTTCTAATTGGGAAGATGCATTCAAATTTGATACGTCAAAGATTTGTGTCTACTTACGAGTATAAGGGATGAAACCATCGTCATCTTCTGGATCCATGCAATCTTTTAACACCGTTTCGACTTCAGCATCAGTAAGACGTTCACCTATCAGAATATTTATAAGTATATAATTACGGTTATTTTAAATGGACAACACCAATTGGTGGAATCGTACCGAGCGTGAGCAGCGTATGGGACAATTCGGCGGCTAACATGGTTCCATCTTCTTGCTTGTCGTAAAGCTTGAGACACTCGACAAAGTCTTCGAAACAACCCTGTTCCTTGTCTTTTTTGCACTGACTGAAGATCGGCAAGAACTCGTCAAGTTTCATTATCTTCTCGCCTCTTTTTTTGGTACCGCCAAGTTTTTCAATCGTCGCATTTGTTGGGTTTAGATTCAAGGCATATAAAACATTTCCAAGATCGATTGCGTCGATGGAGTTGGTACCATCGGCATCGTAGATGGAGAACGCGAATTCTGCTCCTATTTCGTAACGATCGTAACGACGAAAGATGATTGATTAATCGTGTAATTCATTAGCAAATGAAATGTCATAAGGAAAACAAATAAATGTGATTACCGATTTAAGCAAATTATTTGCTAAATGTATAGCAATGTTTTTTTAGGATAATTAGTAAAGTACTAATCATAATAATAATAATTATAGTTTCTTATTTTTGAAAGTATCAAACACCAGTTTAGAAATAAATGTTCGAGCGTTCTCTTAAATTAAACGGGAAATGCGAAATTTGGGTTAATATCATCCTGTAAGAGATACTAAGCGCGTATCAGGTTCAAAAGTCTGAATCTATTTTAAGTACGAGCGTATATCCCCACCCTAGGAACCGATTCAAGAACTCTCTGGTTAAACTAGTGGGTCAAATTACCCCCGCCGAACCATATAAGAACACCCTGCCGACTATTTTTGACATCTTGATTCTCTATTCGAAGAGTTTTGCTTTGCTTCTTTACTGACACGCGCTTGATTGCGTAACGATATGATATTTGCCCGACATATATTGCCCAATATTACGGAAGTTTATTTTCTTTTTACCAAAACTATCCGGATATTGCTCAATGTTCATTGCAAGTAGCCTAAAATTAACGCCGATTCCGTTAACGTTCGAACGCATAATCTCAATTTTTTTTTTTTTAGCAACAATAGTTCAACAATTTTTATTCCATGCATTTTCAAAAGTTACACGACGACAATCGATTAATTTAGTTATATTACAAAAATTACTATTCATCGCAATAATTAATTCTGTTTAGTTAAATGTTTTTTTTGTTTCAACAGATTAATTATATTTTAAAATCCAGGTTTTTAATTACTCACTCTCGACGTCTTTGGAGCTTAAGTCTGCCTGTAAAATAAAACACAAATGTGTTGTTAATGAATTAAAGTATAAATTTCAGGACATGGTGGAATTTTGTAATTATCAAAAAATCGTGAGAGAACGATTTGAATTATTGGAAAAAGAAAATGTAAAAAATAATTAATCAATCAATCGTTAAAAAATAAAATTGAAAATGATCGACGGATTGGGGAGATAATACGAGCTCACCATTGTAGATTGGTCTGGTGCTTCTATGGGATGATGCTGATCAGACGAAGGTAGAAACAGAAGTGGTACCGGGTGTTACCAAATTTATTCATTTTATTTCTGCAGATGTCGCTACGATCGGGATACACGAGAAAGATCATGCTGAAACTAAGTCATCTTGACGAAGAAGAGAGTCATCGGCAACGTTGCGGTCCAAAAACAGTTCGAGGAGGAACCCTGTGCCACGAATGTTCTTCCTACTACGATAAATGGTTTTCAACAGCGGTATTCTCGACGTTCTGTCAGGGTTGCCAGATCTGTAGCCTGTTAAGATGTTAACAATACAGCAAAATGAAAATACACCTATACCAATTCCAACATGACCTTCGATGCACAGGAAGCTACGATATTAACGGAAATTTTATTTTAAACTTTTAGACGAAGCTTTTATTATTTTACCATTAGAAGAACATCAGGCGTTCTATGATTGTTGTACAAATTTATTTTATTTACATGCTCATGGGAAAGATTTGTGTGTGTGTGTGTGTGGGTGCGTGGGTGTATTAGAAAAACGATCATAGAAAATGACGATACAATGTTCGTACAAAAAAAAAAGACAAGTGAGATTGTTGTAGGTATTTAAAAAAAAATATGTATATATATAATAAGAATAATAAAGAATCTCTAGAAATCGTTTGGATACTTTTGAATTTCTATATTTTTAAGAGGTGGGGGAGTTTCTTTTTTAACGCGACGCCTTGTCATCTCCTCCCTCGAAAAGTAATTCTGTCGCAGGACTATGCAATGATCAAACTGCTCGGTTATTTTTACTTGCTCGACACAACCGATCGACACTGTGTTGGAACGTACTGAGCGTCGCTTCATTACAAAATAATACTATCAGCATAGATAAATGTATATATGCCTCTGTGTGTGTGTGTGTGTGTTTATGTGTACGTAAAAAAAAATAATAAAGGAACGCAACCGAAAGTGTTGCATTTTTGTTCCCCCCCAAAAAATAAGGAAAGTAATTTCATCAATTCTTTCCACGTTTAAATCTCTTGAGGAAAAATCTTTTCAGTCTTTGACCTAAACTTTCCTTATTCTTCTTCTTTTTCTTTTTTTTCGAATTAGTTTTCTCGTCAGTATCTTTAGTTTCAACGAAAAAATCACGAGTTTCTTCAATTTCATCGTCGATTGAAACACGTTGCTGAGTTTGTTGATAATCTGACGTATTTTCTTCTATATAAACTTCGTCGAATGAAAGATTCCTCGAGGAAGAAGCACCCGACATCATCATAGACGATTTTAATTCTTCCCTATCATCGTCCACGTTGAATTGTCTAATCGATCGAGATTCCTCGGTAATACTATCGTGCGATCCTACGGTATCTTCAATTATTCGAATCAATTTTTCTTCTTTTTCTTCCCAAAGAGCAATGTCTTCTTTGGATTTTTCGTCGTATATGTCAGGGTCGTTAGGATTTGTTATAGTTTCCTCGGTTACGGTCTCTAATTCATCGATCATTCGATGCAATAGATTGGTGGATACTTTTGTGGCATCGTTAACACCAAGTTGATCTGTTTCTTTAACACAGGTCGTTGATTTAGCTCGTTTCTTTTTCGATGATTCGGAATCAATTGTTATTGGTTCGACGTCACCTTGACCTTGAATGTCAGACATCTCAACGACGCTGATCGATGCGTTTTCGATGGACGCGTTATCGATGAAACACGCAGCACGTCTCGACTGTATCGATAATAAATGCAATCAAAATCAATGCAATTTATTAATATTATATTTATAATTATTACCTGACGTTGTTCTAAAACTGACATAGATGATGATAACAAATAAGATGTGTCACCAATTTGAACACCTCGTAGATCATGAATTATATTTTCTATCAATTCTTTGTCTTCCCTTCCTTTGTAATCTATATATGTGTCACTGTGTTGCATATGAGTGTATGACACTTCTAAGGAAAATAAATTAATGCGAATAAGATTGTTTCTTTTTTATTACCAATCATATATAAATATACAAGATATCACCAATTTTCTAGTACCTTTCTTGGATTGAACTTTAATTTGATCGAAAGCTTCCAATACAATCTGGTCTATTAATCCTCGTGCGAACGTCTCCACCATGTTTTGAGCCATTCTAGCTCGATCGGAAAATTATTATCGAATTTATGCGTTTGACAGACCGTGAGACGTCCATTGATGATCGTCGTCTTGTATATTTCATCTAAATCAGCTATGTTCAAGTATTATAAGCAACGAGTTCGGAATAATTAATAATTGAGCATCGTGTATGTTAATCAGCTGTTGATAGAAATTGATAAATATGTACAATCGTTTATTACCTAATAACTTCATGTAACTACACGTATGATTTGAGATGAGAAAGTAAAGAAATGAAATACGCATCTATCATGATTACCTAATACCTATCATATTGAGATACTGAATAATGTGATCGATTAATTTCTATTTAATGAGGTGGTTGCATTAAAATGAAAAATATAAAATGTTGTTAAACAAAAGGTTTGCTTTCATATGAATAAAATATTAAAGAACGAATATAAATTATATGTGGAAAATTAAAGCTTGCTAGGTGGGTAAATGGGTTGGTATGAAGTTGGTAACGGAGACAAGCATGCAGCGTAGGAAAGGGTGGGTCGAACAACCCATCCTCTTAGGAAAGTAGGGGTGGTCCAGCAAGCAGATTCCTGGGCTGATCGATGAAACGACCGGCGCATTGGATTTTCTGAGAGTCGCGCGCGCACATTCCCATCGTTTCCACGGCGTAGCTAACGTCCCTTCCACGATACTCGGTTAGTCACGATCCTTGCATCGTGGTGTGATTCACCCTTCGGTCTGGGTACTACCTGTCGACGAAAATCATGCAAGTGTGTCACTAGGCCGAGAGAAACTGACACGTGATCTTTATACTTTGTGCGCCAGGTTCATCCGGTGTACCTATCATCCTGTCCTATCATAAGACATTAATGTTTTCCCTAGTTTATCATTTTTCTTCGTTATTCCCGCGAATCCTTTTTAATTAGTTTTAGCGAAAACACATTTCGCGAGCTAACTAGCACAAATTTTCACGCGAGAAGATTATTTATGATTGGTTAATCTGCAACATGTTCATCTTCTATTTTTCGTATTAATTTTAGGTATGTAAATCTACATCTTCCTATGCGCGCCGTTTTTTTCTTTTATTATAAATTTAATTCCTATAGAATTAACGTAGATCTTTAAATGATAAATTATATGTTAATCGAATTAAATTTATGTTAAATGAATTTTGAATTGAAAAGAAACAACTAAAGGTAAAACACGTGACAATGGTGTGGCAATCATGCTAACGAAGATGATCGATTTTCTATTAGCACAACTCAGCCCGCGTAACGTTCTGATATGCAAACCCTAAACGTTTTACAGGTTTACATTATAATAAAAATATGGAAAGACGCCGATCCGTCAATGGCATACTCAACGAACACACATTACCCATTCCCGTTCAGATTTTCCTCTGGCGACAATTGAGGTACAAAAATGTTTTCTTTTTTTGCATCTCTAGATGCAAACAAGAAAATAATGGATCGTTCCGAAGTAATTGCTTCAATGTATGCATCGTTACAGGCCTTTCATACGAATGAAACTTGGGAAAGTACATGAAGCATCTTGCACGGTAATATTTTGGATTTTAAGATTTCACGAATTAGAATTTTGTAGAATTCATTTGGTAGAATCAAAATCAAGTAGACAATAATAATTGTTTCATCATGATATTTGACAATCTGATTTTTTCCCGTCGACCTACCACCTGCAGCATTGCCAACACGTGCCAGGTCATCACGTAAGTTGAGTTAACCCACTCAAATGTAATAATGAATATTTTCAATATTAATTCTCATTTGTTGTCTTTTAATGAATAATCAGGAGATGAAAGAAGCATGCACGGTTAGTATATTTCAAGCATAAAAAAAAAAACAAATATCCCTAATTTCAATGAATAGAAAAAAAGCTTATTTTGATCGGGATTTTTTTTTTTTATATTGATGTAGTCTTTAGAGAAAGTGTTGGTCCAAAATCTTCACAATGATCTGCCGCCATCGTTGAGCACGATATTGGGCGCGGTGCCACGTTGGCGTTTGATTCAAGCCGCTTTACCTTACGTTCTTCACGCGACAGCCAACCTTTTGCACAATAGGTGAGCCCTTTTATCTTCATATATTTTCCTTTTTTCTCTCTTTTATGCATTCGCCTCCAATCTAGCACATTCGCTTTTCACACAACAAAGGCTCTTATCATTGCTCTTTAAGGAAGGATCTTCAAAGTCTTGGTGCAATGGAAACAACTCTTCTTTATATTCTTCATTGGATTCTTCTTGATTCGGCTGAGGAGTGTATCGAAGCTGAATCAGATTCTGGAAATCCTTTTCAATATTTATTTTCGATACCAACTATGACGGTGAGCTTAAACAATTGGTTACTAACTCAAAATCGTCAATACGATGATTTTGAAAAGAAGATCATGGTGTTAAATTATGTTTGACAATTTTGATTTTTGATTTTTTTTTCCAGCTATTCGTATATCTTTTTGCTCCACTTTGTAATTATTTAAAAGACATTGATTTCAAGACAAATCTGAGATTGGAAAATGGATCGAAGATATGGACTGCCTTGTACGAATGTCGGCACCCTAATACAGCTTGCTTCACCACTCATTGTCGTGTAAAACCTCGTGTATTGTGGAGTCGATCTTTCAAGTTCGTGCAACATCATCAATTGCCAGACGAAGTTTTTGTCGGTGGAAGTGAGTTTTTATGATTTTCATTTTGTTTATTTTTTTTACTTAAACAATAATGTTCTAATTACAGACAACGAAAGTCCATCTAGTCAATCAGTGGGTCCTACAATGACCGATCAAAATATTCCTCCGAATGTTTCACAGACTGTAACGAAACAAGACGAGGAAGTAAGTTATAGCCAATAAATTGGATGTTTGATAAAATATTTCAAAGAATTTATTTTTAAAAAATAAATTGCTTTTTAATAGAGTACTTGGGTATCATCGCCAAAAGATACTGCGTTTCCAGAAACGATACCCGAAGAAAGTTCAGGTGGCGAAGATGAACACGTGGTAAACAAATCGTTTGCTTCTATAATTCTGTTAAACAAAAATTTGTAATATTTTCGTTAAGCTTCTAGAGGTAATTCAAATATTTCATTTTATTCAATTATATTTTTTTGTACATATGTAGGTTATATTTAGATTATCATCACTAGGTGAATCCGATAGAGGTATCGACGGAGTAAAAGAAGTGTCAACCATATTCGCAGTGAGTTAATGAATTTACAATGAAAATTTGCCAGATCAAATGTAGAGCAATGCATTGTCTGTTACTGCTGCAGGATGAAACCAGCATATTTCACGTTGCCATGGGTAGAAGTACCGGTTCCTCTAAGCCAACGCTTACGATAGAAAAAGTAACAGCAATTTCCGGATTGGACAGTTGTAAACAATATTTCAGGAAGCCTTCTCAAAGAGCAAGGTTCATACTTAACGATAATATCACATCTTAATTATAAGAATATAATTTTCAATTAAATAATTTGCAGTGGTGAAAAAGAAAAAGAAAAAGAAAAAGAAAAAGAAAAAGAGAAAGAGAAAGAGAAAGAAAAAGAGAAAGAGAAAGAGAAAGAGAAAGAGAAAGAGAAAGAAAAAGAGAAAGAGAAAGAGAAAGAGAAAGAAAAAGAGAAAGAGAAAGAGAAAGAGAAAGAGAAAGAGGAAAAGCCAACTAAGACGGATAAAGAGGTGGAAAAGGAAAAGGAGAAAAATAATTCAAAATCTTCAACTCAACAACAAAGTTCGCCAACCGATACTTCGGGACAAACTGCTGAACAAATTCTCGAAGTTGATATTCGGGCAGCAACGTTTCTCGACGTGGCCGTTCTCAGATGTCTCTTTGTTTCTCAGTGGCAAGAGGAAGGAGTATTTTGGGCCTTACAATTTTTATATCATCGGTTAGTTACTTGTTATTGTTTTAAATGAAAACTTGTATAAAAATATTTGTAATGAATTTGTTGTTGCAAATTTGATTTTAGATTACGCAGAATAAACGAAGAAAGTTCGGTGCAACAGATGCCCCGTCGTCGTAGCAATTCCTTACCGATACCCAAAATCGAGGTCTCGATTTATCAGAGTCCTGAGAGTAAGAAAAAAGATGTTTCGAAAGATTTCATTGAGATACCAGAAGTACGAGATGTCTCTTTGCTGGCGGGTATATGAAAAAAGCTTAAATACAGATGGTAGTAGTGTTCCTCCAACAAATTATCTTTTCCCAGTACAGAGTTCGGCACATTTTCAGAATTACCATGTCTGACCTGCGAAGGTCACGAGGGAGAGTCAAGTCATACCAGACGTGCTAGCGAAAAGACGAAAAAACGTATGAAGATGGCTGACCTAAAAGCTTTTGTCGAGACTAAGATTTTATCCAAATCGGAGAAAGCTCTTGAAAAGATTGGTCAGGAAGACACTAAGATGCTATTCGAACAAGTAATCCTAAATCATACTTTAATAAAAAGATATTAGGAATATCGAATATAATTTGTTTGTATTATTAGGACAGTCATAGGAGTCTCGATACAGGTGATGATCAATTGACCAGACCAACGTCAACTAGCTCAAAAATCTTTGAAGCTAAGGACGTAGATCGTATGAAACATCCGACTAATTTAGTTAAAGGAAAAAGCATGCCAAGTTTAAGGTAGGTTTCTTCATTTACGTGGATTATAAAAACTCTAGATTTTCATTTCTTCTATTCTACTTTATATACGACTTTTTCTCTCTTTAACTTTTGACTTTACTCATTGGTTCATACATATTTATATACACAATATACATACATAAGTACTTACCAGTACTATTTGACAATTATCTCACATGTACTTCGACAATATATATATATATATATTTTATAAAATATTAGTATCATCGTAGAATTAAATGTATGCGTGTATAAATGTATGTGTATGTATCTATGTATGTATGTATACCAGTAACTTTGCGTAGATTAGGATAAAATATTCAAAGATTCGAATTGAAAATGTCCTGGCGAAACAAAAAACATTAAAGGACTTTTCGTTGCGCTTAGGCTGTTTGCAATTAAAAACAATAATGCGTTTCGTTAGAGCGATAATAAATTTCTTTTTTTTTATGTAGATTACTATCAGTGTTGGGTATTGGATCGTTGTTATTTTTGCAAAATTCATAAGGCAGAAAAAATTAACAATATATATGACGTCTTGTTCTAATTATAATGATTTAAAAAAAAAAAAAAATAAAACAAAAAGAAGAAATTGTACCCAACGCTGAAGAAATCAAACGACCGACTGAATGCCGGTCAAACGTTTTATAAAATTAGCGCTTACATATTGATAAGCCTATCGTAAAACTTGTGCGTAATGTCTTTCTCTGTATGTGTCTCTTTTCTCTCTCTCTCGTTCGCCCTTTCACCCCCGAACTCGTGCTCAGCTGCTTGATTAACGAGCTGACCGCGGGAGGGTAAGTCATCAACGTCACTCGGAGGAAGTTCCGTACTGCAGTTCGGTTCACACGCTTCTTTTACGAGCTTTTCGCTTCCGGTAGGGCGCACAGTTACCCCACCTACCTACCCCCGAGCCCCCCGACCCCGCCCCCGACCCCGCCCCCTGAAACATAGTCACACAAAATAAGATTTACTTATCACAAATTAGCACATCGACACTTTTAATATTTACAATTAGTATTTGAGAGAAATGCATCACGAATCCTTTTTTTTTCCTTTTTTTTCTATCTCTTTTTTCTATTTCTATTTCTCTTAGTCATTTTAACTATCGTGTGCTCTTAAATAGCTTTCGTCCCTTCATACGTTTAGGGATATCGATCCGTCGTAGGTTTATTCGCACACCGAACACGATGATTATGTGTACCCGATTAATAATCCTTATTTCCACACTATACTCACTTACAACACAAACGGTAAAAGCTTTTTCATTTCTTAGTATTATCATTCCCTAAATGCACAGTGTGTAAAAACAAAATCATTTCTTAGTTTTTGTAAGTAAATAAATAAATCACTACCTAATTCCTTCAATACAAATTGATTATTTTGCTTTGATAAATTTACCGCTGTGCTAATATAATTCGTCGCTTCGTTCATGCTAAGTTGAATTTAAATGAAAAAAAAAAAAATAATAAAAAGGGATTATATCTGAGTAATTAAATGACAATTAATTGTATTTTAGTGCATGCAATTAGATCATTCCATCGATGTTGCTTCAAATTCGATTAGAAATGTGATGAAATTTTGTTTGCGTTAATATTTGACATCGATCGATAACAACATTAAGCGTATTCGAAATTACGATAATTTACGAGATTTATCGAGTTTGGGGTAACACCTGTAATTAAATTTTATTAAATGAAAAAAAAAAACCCAGAAAAACCGAAAAGTTTCTAAACAAACTCCAGCATGTTTCGCGAAACAAGAGGCACACGATAGTAAATGAAGGATGTAGTGCTTGATTAGGGCTCTCTTTTTTGGCAAGTGTGGCATGGGGTAATGTGAAATATTTCTATGGTGGTAAATTCCTGATCGATTAAAACTCGTAGGTACATTGGTGACACTCGTATCGAGAGGAAACAAAGTCGATTTTATAGCCAATCTTACACCGCACCAAATCCTATTATTACCGTCACGGAACACACGCCTACACCATCACCGGAATACATGAAACGAATGCAGGTAATAAACATAAATTAGATTTTCATTTTTTCTGCTATATTTATCCTGGATTTAATTTTCAATTATTTCATGTTTTTTTTTTTTTTTATGGATCATTTATATAAAAAGGGATCGATCGATAGCCAATTAGATGCTATCAGCATACACGGTGGAAGATTGGATTTCGAAAGGAAACCGAGCCTTACCAGATCTCAAACAGATTCTAATATTACTTACATGAGTGACGAAGTGCCAGAAGCACCTGGTTCAGGCAGTTATATCACTAAAGAGGGTGATATCGATTACCAAGTTGTTCTCAAGGTAAACGGGATTTTTTATCTCAAAGAATAATTATAATATTCTCGATAAATTCCAACCCTTTTTGCATTCTATAAATTTATCGTAACTTTTCTTTTCTTAAGTATTCTGGTTAGTGACAAAGTTGTTCTCTGATATTTTAGGCTGTTAACTCGGTTGCATTACGTGACAATACTTGTTGCACGGCTCGTGTTTGCGAAAGTATTCTGAACCTTGTTGAACTCTTAATGGATATGGGTGTGATGAAACAATGTCTTCGCGATGAAACTATGGGCAGCAATTTAGGTGCAACATTGTTGATTCCTATTTATTTGATGAGGTAGAAAGCCAAGTTTACAGAACACGAATTTAAAAAGAAATCGGTTTCCTGTTAACTTGGCTTTACCTTTGTAAAACAAAAAATATATTTAATGTTAATAATAATTGATAAACTCCCTTAGGGTCGGGTACAGGAATGGACAAATCGGAAAACTTACGAAAACATGATTCTCCAGTGAACGATCAAGAAATTAGACACGATTCAAATGGAAAGAATAAATCAACAGCTCATAATCTTCTGATGAATTGCGTTATCAGAGTACTAAGACATTTGGGTTGTCCACATGGATGTTCCGATGGGATTCGTGGACCTCATGCGGATTTCTGTCGTTCTCAGGGACAAACGATTTTAGGAAAATTACATCGAGCAAGTTATAAACAATTTTCGAAATTTCTGAGAACGATGATACGCGAACAACCCATCTCGGAAATCTTAGACTTTTTTCACGCATACGTTGGCTTCTGCGTCGATCCAACTTCGTTGCTATCTCCATTAAGTGAGTAAATCCAAACGGAAGAATGTAATTACTACGAGAATCGTTGATCAGTTTTTCAATTTGTAACAGATCAAAAACGGGGTTCGAACAAGTCACCGGATGCTGCATCTCAAGGTGGTTATGCTACGAATTTCGGTGCTGGTATGATAGGCAGTGGTAGTAGCAATGTTGGTACTACGAATACTACGTCTCATACAGGAGCAACAAATACAGGAACAACTAATATCGTACCAGTGACCGCATCCTATGGTACTGGCAATTACGGAGCTCGTGGCATCGAGGGTCAAATAATGAATTGTGTTTTCAAAACTCTTGTGACTCGATTTATTCAATCTGCCAAAGAATGGAGATCCCATGAAAATATTGCCCTTTATTGCGATCTTAGGCAATTCATGACTTACGTTAAAGAAGCTCACGGTGGTATATTTCGACGTGTTGCCTTAAGCGGCATTTTAGATTCAACCGATCGTCCCAACAAACGTTGCAACAGCAAAGTTCAAACAACTCGTGTGATCAGACACATACACCAATCGGATTTAGAAGAACACGCGGATATTGGTGGTGATACTTGTTTCACGGTCGATGACAGAGGCACCAGAAAATTTCTATTTAAGAAGAGAAGTACTTCTTCAACTTGTGCAGTAAGTTTCTTATTTCATCAGTATCAGGTTTAATTAAGCTTCATTAACGTGCATCGTACACGATTTTTGCAGAGTCTACTTGAAACTGAATTGAACGAAGAGAATTCGAAAATAAGTCAAAGTCCATTAGGTAATTTGCGAAAGAAACATCACGTGTTAACGCCTAGACAAAGTGAACGCAATTTAGGAATTGGAGAAGTGTATTTATCAGGAAAAATGCGAAAATCAACTCGTTTTCAAATTGGAGGTATTGGTAAGTTGTTAATTAATTGTTGATCAATTGTAGCTGTTTTTGTAAATAAATCGATGAAATTGATTTGTAGTCAATTGGTTTCGAAAGGAGTATGGAAGAACTGATTCTACAGATAGTCATGAAAGTAGCGAGTCACCAACGGATGGTAGTTTCGTAAGACAACCGAGTTTGCATTATGGTCATCACCGAAGTACTTCTCGAACGAGTCGTGGGTAAGGATCTTTCTAAATATTTCATATAAGAGCTTGAAATTATAAAAAAAAAATCATTGTTAAGAAAAGAGTTTTTGTAGAGTTGGACAAACCTTACAAAAAGCACGGCGTCGTATGGAAGATCAATTGAACAAAATTGGTTTTGGTAAAAGCAAAAAGAAAGAAAGTTTGGAAGAACCACCAGGTAGCTGTAAGTAATCTACTTACAACTACTTTTATCATTCAAAAAGAAATTAACAACAATGAAATGTTTCAATAGATTTTAGTAGAAGAAATTCCATGGAACTGGGCGAAGCTTCAAGGGAATCCGAATTTGTAGTTTTAAAGGAAAGAAGATTGGTACCTCAAACGTCTATCTACGATGGAATGTTAAGGTTTTCTTTTCTTTTGGAAACATGCCAACCTGGCACTTTCCCCGACCATCATTTGATGGCTGCAATATTAGATCTTGTAAGTTAAACTCTACTGTATTTTGTATGAAATAATATTCTACAATATTATTTGCGATTTCAGCCTTATGCACCTGTAGTTTCTCGTGCCTGTTTGATATTGGAATGCGCCCATTTTGTGCATCAATGCAACAAAGGGCATTGGCCGACGTGGATGAAAGCTAACTTTCCTATTTTTCGACCATCCGTTCCGATGAACAATCGTAATGCATCGGCTGCTATGAGACGAATACATATGTTGCAGAGAACTGCGGGAAAATTATTTTATCAGTGGGCAGAGGTTTCTTCATTTTTGGGATTACATTAGTAATATTTAGAGAAAAAACAAAAATATACAACCATTTATTAGTATTACTAAATTAGGAAATCATTTTGGAACAGGCAATAGGCGCGAGATTGGAGGAATTATTAATCGAGGATAAACAAAATATCGATCAGGTGATTTCTATGGTTTCTGATGAAAGTAAGCAACGTGATTTGATCATCGAAGATGAAGAAGAGGATTTCCTAGACGAAGCAAGCATTAATTCTTATGGATCGCAGTGTCCAATAGCATTGCGCTTGGTTGCGTGTATTCTTCTTTTGGAAGTAACAGCTTTTCTAAGGGAGACTTATCGGACATTACCGAAATCCAGTAAACATTTAACTAGGGAGCGTCCACCTCCTTGGGACAGAATGTGCAGCAGAGAAGCGAATCGAAGGTGGAGTGTAGCTCTTTCATCGATGGGCCATTCTCAAACTTCGGCCCAGAGTCTTCAATCGATTGCTGGAGATCGTGAAATGACTAGTAAGTTTATTAAACAAATAAGTTTAATTAACAGCAAGTAAAGACGAATATTATTCTCAATGAAATATTTGATTTTGCCGAAACGATACAGCCGAACGTAAAATCAGTTTCGTTCTCTACGAACCTGACAACGAGTCAGAAGGAAGCAGTAAATCAACAGTTACGATTCAAGGAGAGGAACAGAATATTGAGAAAGATAAAGGTAAACGGGCACAGGCACAGGCACATCAAAGTAGGCCAATTTTGTTACGCCGTGGTACTGGCGGTACCACCACAGGTTCATTCAAGAAGAGAAGCTTAAAACTTCGGCGTGGAACCAAAGAGGGCAAGGATACAGAATGCGAAGCATGTAGGAAACTTTTTAAACAAGTGTATCAATAATTTCTTTTCTAAAAATATCTCATAATTATGATGTTTTTCTTAGTTACAGTTAAACGAGCAGATTCCATACAATCGAAAAGAAAAGTAAGTTCATTGTCCGACAGAAGCGACACTTCTGAACCCGGTGGTTTAGGTGGCGAGGTCAGTGGTGAAGAATCTCCCGGAATTCTCAGCGATGATCAGCCTCCGGAAAGTCCAAGCGACAGCAATGAAACTGATGAGACCAATAAAAATTTTCCTTGGATGAAGGTGCTAGTACAAGTATCAAATTCCTTCAACTTTTATTGCTCCCATCAAAATTTCTGCCATCCATTTTGTCATCGTCGTCAAATGCGTGCTAGCAGTAGACTAATCAAATCCGTTAGGAAGATTTACGGCGAGGAATTTGGAATATTGAACGGTACAGGTATGTTCGATGCTGACAGCGATAAAAAAGAAGATGGCAAGAAAGATAAACGAAGTCGTAAGGTTTCCGAACAAACTAGCACCCAAGTATCACCCGTACGAAGAAAAGATAGCGTAGGACGAAAGTACAAGTAAGTTTTGATATTTCTCCTATTTCCAAAGAAAATGAATATAAATCAATTTCAGAATTGACAAGAATATGGACGGATCGCAATCAGGTCGATTATGTCAAAGAGATTCTTCCAAGGATTTGGCGGACCAAGATTCAGCCGACAAAGGAAAGGAGTCGTCGAAAAACTTAGATGCAAAAGCTGATTCTGAAGCAGAAACCCCAGCGATTCTAAAATATATAAAAACACAAGTAAAGGATGCTTTCCACGCTCCTATGGCGACTTTGGTAAAAGGTGCAGTTGTGATGACCGAGGATTTGTTCGTGGACGTTCTACCTGTTGCTTGGGAACTTTTGTTAGAGTCCAATCAAGAAGTAGCTGCATCAGCAGCATCTCTGTTTATAGTGGCAGCTGTGCGAGCTCCAAATCAAGCCAGCGAAATAATGAACAATGGTCTTCAACATAGCAATTCCTCGGTACGAATAAATGCTATCTTGAGATTTCAAGTTTTGTGGAAATTGCGTTATCAGGTATGGCCTAGAATGGAAGAAGCGGCTCATATGACTTTTAAAGTTCCACCACCTGGAATTGAATTTACTTTGCCATCTCCGAAAATTGGCATCGAATCTTTACCAGTTGTTGACCCACCTTGGATGCCTCAAGTTAAAACTAAAGTTGAAGAAGTTACCATTAATCAAGAACGTCATGTAAGTTCATTTATATTGTTCAATGTAATAGAATACTAAACAGTAAATTTTTTATGAAAATTTCTAATACGGCAGAGATCATTGGTGACGGCAACAAAAACTCGAAAGAAACAACAGACTGAGTTAATTAAAAGGGCTTTGCAAGCTCAAGACGATAAAAAGAGAGAGGAAAGAGAAAATTTTCTAATAACAACAATCCCAATTACTGTTCAAGCTGCTTACGAACCTAGTCCAGTAGGAGATGATCATGATGAAGGTATCTTTATAAAACTTATATAAAATATTTTAATTAGACAATGCTATCCTCTTTTTGGTCTTATTTGGAACACCCCATATATAAAAACCTACGGATTTAGGTAATGTTGGAGATGAGGATGGGGGTGAGGCAATACCTAGGAATACTCAACATCATGGTCAATCAGCCCTGTCATTATTTCCATCTTCTTTGTGTTCTGCTATTGTTCAAATCATAAATTTACTTGATAACGCCGCGGTATCTGATGATGGAAACGCGGTTTATGAAGTTGCATATCAGGTATGATTTTATGAATTGTTTAACACTTTCTATGTTCTATTTATTACAAAATGTAATAATGTATGCGTTAAATTGTTAGGTGATTTGGGGATGTCTTGTAGAAGACAGTGCACTTTTCCTTCGTTACGTTTTGGAACGTCTTACAAGGGATAAACAAGAATTAATGTTTAAGATCTTACGACACCTTATTAGATTTGTCCCAAAACTACCACAGCAAGCAGCCTTTGCTTTATATAATTACATTATTGGATATGTGATGTTCTACGTTCGTTCACCTCATGAAGAAGGCCAGAAATTAATTGGTACTGCTCTGTCTATTTTATGGATGGTACGTTTTTCGTTTGTGATCTTAACTGATTCAAAAATACCTACTCGACCTATTCTGTTAACATTAATTATTTTACGTTTAGGTCGTTCATAGTGTACATGGCATAATGTTCAAGGATTTAAAACAAATTCTTCGTAAGGAACAATGTGATGCATCAATTTTGTTAACAGCAAACGTTCCTTCAGCAAAAAAGATTATTGTTCATGGACCTCAGGATGTTGACGCTGCTGGAATACCATCTCAGTTTCCGGTACAGGAAGATACACAGTTTTGTCAAATATTAAGGGAATCTTTGGATTTTTTTGGAATCGAGGAACTCAAGCATAGAGAATACTTTCTTGTTGATTATAAAACACGTAAAGATTTTTTACCATTTTGTATTATTATAACTACATACTTTTATTCATGATTTCTGGCTTATCTGATTATCTAAATATTTTTCTAGATCAAATACATAATCCATCATCTTACGTTCGAGATTATTACTTTTTTAAAAGATCTCAGTATCCGCAGATACAATTGGTTCATATGAAACCTGAAGATGCATTTAATGCGCTACAACGACGAGAGCTTATTCACAAGTTCGTTGAAATTGGAAAAGTTTTACTGACATGGGCAATCTTGAAGAACGTTGACATGGTCGTACAGAGAGTTGTATTTCTACACGAAGAACTCATGAAGTTACCATCCTTTCCTAGAAAAGCATTAGAAGCGGATTTAGATCTTTACAAGGGCGGTGAAATAGGAAGAGTAAGAAGAACACTTTTATTCCAAATAAAATAATCGTCAAAATTTGTATTAGAATTATTTGTTGTGTACAGGAACTTCTTGGATTAGACGTAATGCACAAATTCATGTGGGTTAGACTAATAGCCAGAATGTTCGAAGCAATGGCTGGAAATTTTGCTTACTCGGGAGACATTCATTTATTTTTAAACGTGTTGAATGGTGCTGTTATACTTCACAGCGAGGATTCCTGCATTTTACGATACGTTATTGCCACTTACATAAATTCTGCGCATAATTTTAAAAATATCTTTTCAACCAATGGTTATCTTTTGATAATGCCAACGTTGTTACAATTGTACGCGACTCATCAAGCTAACAAATTGGTTACCACAACGGTGGAATATGCGGTTAAACAATTTTACTTGATGAATAGGAAACCATTTATTCTTCAAATGTTTGGAAGCGTGTCAACGATATTGGATACCGACGAGACAAGTGTTCATGGAGAAGCTCACAAAGTAATTTATATTATTGTTATTCTGTCAATGCAATTTGTTTTACATAATCATTAAAGTAATTACAAAAGGTTGTCAATCTCACAGGTACCTTCCACTTGTTTATTCAACTTGTTACTGAGTTTGGAAACACCATCACCCGATCCTTTAAATATTGGAGAACTGGTGAAGGAAGAAAAGCCTTTGAAAGCTATTGACTTTTGTTATCATGACGAGAATGAAATGGTTACTGTTCTGGATTGCATATCGCTCTGTGTTATGGTTATTGCTTACTCTGCTGACTCTATTCGAGGACAGCAAATGCTGGTTAGATAATCCTTGTATAATACAATCCTTGAAGGAACAATCGATATCTATTAAATTTCTTTTTGTTTATAGATAATACTAGAAGCAATATTGCCATGTTACGTTCAACAGATTCAATCTCCTACATACAACAAGGAAGGAAAAACAGAAAAAGAAATAATCAATCAATTAGCTATAGCTGTTAAAACATTGGTTAATAATTCAGAGGCTCTAACAAAGTAAGTATAATATTTTCTAGAAGTATTCTGGTATAAAAAACAATTCTTTCTTTACTTTTAGGTACTATAATGGACCACAAAAGTCAAGTCCTGAACACAAGGGATCCAGTCAAAGGAATTATGGTAAAGGTCCTTATTCTCCAGGTGTTGATTTTGAGGATGATCCACATCCCACCAAATACATCGAACATTCCAAAGCAAGAAATTTTTACGACCGCGATGACGACGCTGAGAGTTCTCATAAAAATGAATTTAGGAGACCGCGCGATACTTTGCTCAATATGGTGGGAGAATTCGTTGCACGTTGTACCATACGTTTGACAGAATTGAACAAGAAATCTCAGGATGGTAAAACGATTGAGCTACTTGATTCCAAATGTCACGTGGTATGTGAAAAAGCTATGAAATTATTTAAGAAAAGATTTTTTAACTGCTTGAATTGATTAATGTTTGTTCATAGCGATTAGCCGATATTGCTCATAGTCTTTTAAAAATTGCCCCTTACGATGCTGGAACAATGGGCTGCCGTGGTTTAAGAAGATACATGAACGACATATTACCTTCCACCGAATGGTCCAACGATGATATGAGACCAGCTTTGACTATTATTTTACGACGACTTGATAAAACCTTTAGCAAGATCCATAAAAAAGCATCGATCAGACGAAATATTAATTGGTCTGCAGCAAGTGATCTTTTGAAAGGCGTTTATGAAACCCTTGCAAGGTGTCCCTATATAGCACACTTTCAATACTTGAAAACTTTACTAAGTACATGCCAGGTATTGAACGAATTAATGCAATACTAATAATATTATTTTAGTTATAAGAATTAACTGTTATTTGTTTATTAACAGTCTCTAATTATTGGTGATACTCAACCTGAAGATGTCGTATCTGCCTCGTCAGCTGCACTAATGAGTAAAATACCACCACAATACTTTTGTTCAACAGTTTTACGTCTAATAGCGTTACACGTGATTTCTCTCGGTGAGGGCTACTCTTTGGAAAATGTTTGCAACGGTCAAGCCATGTTTTCTAGTCAGACGAAGACAGAAAATATGCTTCTCAATTTATTGATACCATTATTTCTACGCGTTGGAACCGGGCGAAAAGGTAGAATAATCGACAAGTTGAAAACAATAGAAGTTTGTAGAAACGATTGAAATTATTTAATCTTTTTGTTTGTAGATGTTCCAAAGTTGAGACAATCGGATATAAGTTTTGCATTAACAGCAGTTTTAAATACCCTCTGGCCCCCAACGAAGGCGACAACAGTAACTGTTCAGACTTTAAAAACAACTGTAGATGCCAGACCTGGTAGTCTAACTTTCGCAGCTAGAGATTCGAAAACATTAACTAAAACATCGTTAACTTTGTATCAAGTTGCCTTTTTAGGTGAGGTAACAATCATCCAAAATGTTCACATCTTTTTTAGAAAATGTAACAATTTCATTTTGATACAGCTGATGATGTGACACGTTCATTTCTCTATGCTTTATAATTATAGCTCTTAAGATTATGACGATATGCTTTGAAACTGAATTAAAAATCGAATGGCCAAAGATCTTGCGTACCATGCGTTTGTTGAACAAACGAAATGAGGCGTCCATATATTTGTGGAACTTCATTGAATTCGTTGTTACTCATCGGACAGCTTTGTATATTCAAATGTTGCCATTCATTGTTCACAAGGTTGGTCAAACGCCTATTTCCGATCACGAGAGAACTATGCATAGTATAATACGTGAGAAAATCAACGGTAATTCTACGACTGTCCCTAAATCTCGGGGAACTCTTCTGACAGACCTCATTCACGAACTGAAGGATCTCAAAGAGGAAATAGAAAATCGACGATTTGGTTTGTAGTCGAGTTATTTTCAACAAATCTTAATCATTCAAACAAAGTCAAATTATTTGATTTAATTGACATATGTCTTTAGACGAATTACAACCTGAACCAAAACGAAGTGTCGCTGATATGCATGTCAGTGAAGGACAACCTCGTACTCAAAGACCATCCCTACTGATTGAATTATTAACAGGAGGAGGAGGAGATTTGGGCTCTCGAACTCACATGAATCGGACTCCGACTGAAACTCCAATATCACATTCAGCTACTGTATCACAATCGATACTACATTCAACTTCACAAACAGGTCATTCGAATAGTACCATCAAGACTTCAGCACCTAGTAATGTTCCGTCAAATGGTACACATATTGCTCGTGGTATGTATCATCCAATAACAATAATCAAACATTTGTTTTAATGTTGTTTAACATTGTGTTATTTAATATTAGGATCTATTTCGAGCACAAGCGTAGGATCGTCAACTTTACGGGAGGCAAGTGACGTTACCGGTATCGGAGAATTTAACAGTGAACGACAAGCACAAACAGGTATTCCATTTTTTCGACAGAGATTTATATTAACATATTATTATATTGTCGGGTATTGAATTCTGTCAATACAGCCGCAAGCCTCTGCAAGCAAATACATTTTACTGTTACGTCGTGAACGTAAAAAAAAAAAGAGTCATAATATATGATAATGATTAAACACACTGACTCTTACCACAGTTGGATCGAGCCATTGTCTATAGGACACTGCGGTTCTAATTTTTTACTTTTGCGCTCAAAGTTGGTTCCATGTTATTTTGAAGCGTTTAGCTTTTTTCATGGCAACCCGCCGCATCGTTTCACTTTTCACTCCGTTAACAGCGAGGCTTGCAACGAGGCTTTTCTTCTTAATAAGAAAAAACAAAGCAAACAAATTTAAAGACAAAAATAAAAGAGAAAGAGTTCAACCCGAGAAAAAATAAAAGTCAGGGAATGAGTGTTTGCTAAGGCTCGTCGAATGTGTTTGTTTCGAATGAAATTTGTTCGTTTGGGCCTCTCTGTTCGGTTGTTTGATTGACACATTTATCATTGCGTTGCTTCCATTGCTAGCTAGGGAACAAAGGTAAGCAGACTGATTCTCTCTACATCAATAAATTCTAATACGATCTACGATCTATATATTATATATATATATATACATATATTTATATCCCGCTAATGTGTTACTCCTTTTTCACGCTTCTCATTTTTTCGTAACTTTATCCATACTTATTTAATTCGTTGTACTTTTATTTGTTCTTTTTCTTTCTTTTCCTTATCCTTTAACTTCACATTCTAATTAGGATCGTAAGTTTTTCTACAAATGTTTACCGTGAAACGACTTATACATATAATACAGGTTTTTCTAATCATCCGAATCTATTGCAAATCAAATTAGCAAACATTTAAATACCTCTGTTAAATAAATATACATATACAATATTTCTATGATTTATGAATAATTTTTAAGTCATTTCACAGTAGCAATTTTGAAATGATCACTCTGTTTTTTATTCTCTATTTTCTCTGTCTATCTTTCTTTAAAATACACATAATTTTTCTATAGTAAATTCAACCTTACCAAACTTATTATATAGCAGTATTTAGACAATGGTAATGTCCAACAGTTGGTATCTCCTGTTAATCGTTGCATAGTACGTTCTTTACTACGTAGTTGCTTCGAACTTACTGCGCTTTCTATTTCTTCTTTGTAAGGAAAATTGGGTCTCTACAAAGAAATACATATGTTCATCAATTATATTCTGCATTGTAATCATGACAAATATTCGTAATGCATCTTAACTATCTCTCTCTCTTTCTCTCATTTTCTCTCTCTTATCTATTTCTATCTTTGTCTCTTTGTCTTTCTCTCACACTCTCTTCTACTCTCGAATGCTTACAATATATTTTATTAATGACAAGAGTTACATTTGTTCGTTAATTGCTTGAAGCGACCCTATTGCTTTCTATAAAGCACACGACACTGAAAAGATGACATGCATTTTAAGAATAAATCTCGATCGAAGCAACACCGTAGGTATTTTACTTTTAGGAATATCCTATGTTACCCCAAACACAACGTCAATCATGAAACATTACTTCGTTGTTAAGTCACGACAATTCATTTTTTACGAAAAACAACGTAGGATTCCAGGAATGTTCAATTTAATATTGAAATTTAGCTCGCGTACAAGGAAAGGATTAACAATTGATAGTACGCAGACAACGATCTATTGGGATTCTCATTATGGTTGTATTAGTTGAATCCCAAATGGAGATTAGGGTTGATCGCATTCCTTCGTTTATCATCTCTATCTTTCTCTCTCTCTCTCTCTCTCTCTCTCTCTCTCCCCCCTCATATTAGATGTTCGATGTGGCATGTTTCAGATAGATCCCAACCATCTTCTGCTAACGATGAACGTAACCATGTTAAGCCTCATCCTATATTACTTCATCAAAAGGCGCCAAAACTGCGCTTTGTATCTTCTGTAGAGTATAGAAACTCATCAGGTAAATCCCACATCCCTGTGCTTTATTTTTTTGATACGTTAATTTTAGAACGGCGACTCGTACGGGAAATTATTTCGCGATAAGGCCCATTAATCGTTATTATTAATTTTAATAATCAATTGACAATATGGGTTCGAATTATTTGGAAATTTAGCGTATCTTATTCCTAAATATCGATAATTCAAATCTTCTCGATCGATTCGGCGTCCTCACGAAGATTTCGATAATGCAAAGGCAAGTAAATTGTATTATTTAGATTTTTTAATTATGTGTCTGTCAAATAAATAGACCATTTTTCCAAAAGCAATTGTTGACGATAGTCGAACCAAAAAGGTATGTCTTTGCACTTAACGATATTCGCACATTATATATTTAGGTATATTTATGATTATTTAATATTTAATCTAATCGTAAGAGGGTGATAGAATTAGGGTGTAAAATATGTAAATACATTTGCATGTAGATGATAGAATCTAAAACAGATTAATAACGATAGAGCACGAACAATTAAAAATACTAAATTATTTTATATTTTAATATCAAAATTGAACAAAATTAAATTGATTATTTAAAATTTGGAAGTAATAAGAATATTAAACGTATCAAATCCTCATTTTAATACAGTGAACTGTGAACTCTGTTCATTCGCATGTATCATAAATCACTATCCGATGTATGTGAGTTATTTGATAATACTGATTATAATAATTAATATCCGACTATATAGTTTAAGGGATATTTAACTGGACTCATAAGCTGTTATTTATTCTCTTCGCTGTAATCATTGCTTTTTTACACATTTAGCACACATACACGCGTGCTTTCGCTTCCTATCAATTCTTCTCTGACGACTAACTAATTAAACAAAATTTATTAATCCTGGACAAATGAAAAAAAAAATCATACATAAATGAAACATACTTGAATATAATTAATATTAACTAATCAAATTTATGCTTGTTAATGAGAAAGATAACTAGGCTTCTTAAATAGTGTGCTATGTATTATATTAACAATTTTCAAATAATCTCTACTGTCATACATTTCTAAGATTGATAAGTATCTCGTGGTATTCCAACAATCAGCATGAGTAGATAGAATGTATAAATAGATTTGTATAAAGGATAAGAATATAAAACGATAACAAATACTCTCTTAGGGGAGACTATCATGAGCCAACTGAGCCCGAACAGTCCGAACGAAGACAGTTCAGGAGAATCCCGTCTAGACAGGCCTCGATTGCAACGATCCATGGGCCAAAGCAAGAAGACCTTCCGATTGAGAAAGAGTCGAAGATCTCACGTTGAGGTACCCTTTATGTCTTACAATTAATTTGTTCTTTATTAGTAAATGCATAACAAATGGTTTTTGTTCTTAAGTCTCAGATGAAACAAGAACAACAGGATATGCCAATAAATCAAGGTACAGTTCAGACACCACCACCAGTGCCAGCAATGGAACCTTCGGTCTTCAGCATTCCTTCTGATTCTTCCTCGATTCGTTCAAGACGCAGTTTGTCTACTCGGCAATCAGATGGTGATAGAGGAAATAATTTAGATCAACAACAATTTCATGCCTTACAACTTCAGCACCATCACTATCATCACCATCATCATCTTCACCCCCAAGTGTCGGACGTTTCTTGGGATGAAGATACTTCGAGCACATCAGGTTATCGCGAGTCCTATAGTATGCATCTAGAAAGCGTTAACAATGCTCATTCTCAACCACCTCTGGCATCGCCTGATTTAAACGACATGCCTTCGACCAGTAGCACTACTACCAATTACATGGCTTTTGATGGTAGTTCTCCTGATAGTTTAATGAACGGCAGTGGTGGGGAGAAAACTATGTCTCAACATTCTCTTCTTATGGTTTTCCCAAATCAAGATGAAGATACTTTAATATAAATAATTAATGTTGTTTTCTTTAGCCTCGTGGTAATCTTACAAATTATTTCTCGTTCTTGTTGGTAGTATTCACTACAATAATAAGATAGCGACGAACGAGACTGACGACGTACACAATACGACTAAACACATACATACACACACACACACATATAATATTTGGTTATTCGAGTTTATTAGAAATGAAAATATTTTGAGTGAATGATGTGCATTAGGTGCTAATATAAAATAAATGAATATATGTCAATTATTAACTCGGTATGGAATAACGTTAATACCCGAGTTGATAACGTATTATATATTTATTCATTACAATATAAAGATTACAAAGATTAAAAAAAAAAAGATCGTACGTATCATTTATTGTCCGTTGACCGGAAAGACCAATTTAAGAAACGAGTGATATCATAGCCTAACCGAAAGTCGTCTTGTCCAAGCATTTGTTATATTCATCTACATCTAGATATAAAGTTGAATTTATAATCGTTAGGCTGAATGGCCTAAACAAATTATATTTGTACGCACGGCGCGGATCCGTGCAAGTGAACAAGTAAATATGAGAAATGTTACAAGTTGGGAATAAAGATACGTTATTCGTACCTGGTATCAACATTCCTAGGTAAATAACTTATTTCTATTTGCCTATTTTTCATTTTGAAATTATATCAAGTGATTTGTGCCGAGGTAGATCGATACTTATATCAGCTAAAACGTAAGACACTGCAGCAAACAAAGCTGTACCCATGTCGAGAGTTTCTGGATTTTCAACTAGCATAGTATCTGCGTTAGAATGATGATAATAAAAATATTTATCATTTTTGTTCCAAAGAGATCCACCAGGCACGCCAGCTTCAATCCAATACGAAATATCAGGTCCAGCATTGGGTGTGCGCACTTTCATCTCTCCCAAGGGGGACATTAGTCTTTAATCGATAGAAAAAATAGTGACAAACATTAAACACATTTAATATTTGTTTTATAAAATATGAATAATTATCGCTTACTTCAAAATTTCTTGCAAAACACATCCCACGTATGGTACACCAGTATATTCAATACCCAACGGAGTAAATGTTCCAATATCCGATTCCATGACGAATTGCAAGTTCTTTTCTTCAGCTTTGTGCTGTTTCACGTATTGGCCTGCTCCGATTAATCCCATTTCTTCAGCAGTCCACATAATCATCCTATTAATATCAATATTATAATAATAGGGTTTGATAGTAATGAATATCATAGTAGAAATTATTACCTGATAGTTCTACGAGGTCGATAATTAAGTTGTTTCAACAATTGCAAGGCATTCCAGGAAATAAAAGCACCACCTCCGTCATCCATTGCGCCTTCACCCACATCCCAACTGTCTATATGACCTGATACTACCACAACACCTTCCGGTTTGTCTCTACCGCTTATCTCAGCGACGACATTTCTAGATTCTTTATCTGGCAAACTGTGTGCATCCATTTTTAAACGTATTATTATATTTTTATCTGTGAAAGAAAGTATACAATGATAAAATTTTATCAGTGCATTCTTATAGATACAGATTTATAATATTTTATATTTAATTTATTTACGCCTATTAGCTATTCTTCTCAAAAGGGTGGAATCCTCGGCTGTAATACAAGCCGCTGGTATTTTGGTGATATTTTCAGTATAATCCATCATGCCTGTATGTGGTGTATATAGCGAAACCGGTGTTACCGATCTGATAAGAACTGCAACTGCACCAAATTCAGCAGCTTTCGATGCTCCGGAGGAACGATATTTAACAGTTTTGTCATATGAAACATATTTTTCGTTGAATACGACGATCTTGCCAGGTACCTAAAACAAAAGCATAGCGTAATAAGTATTGTCCTAATGGGGATGATATTTTTATGATACCAAGTATCAAAGTGAACATAAAATTCATCAATGTCATTTATATCTACCTCATTCGCTCTACTCTCGAGTTCGGCAAAACTATCCACGACTATGGCACTAGCTGTTATCCCTTCTTTCGGAGTACCAACGCTGTATCCTAGTCCTAAGATTGCGATGTTTTTCCTTCTCGGTTCGATAAGCGTCGCAGATTCAAATCCTCTGAAATATTGGGTTGAAATATTAATGAAAAATAAATTTGTAATTATATTTGGAATTAGTGTTAACAAATTTTGACATACCTCACCCAATGAGGTACTTTAACAATCTCTCCGTGAACATTTTCCAATTTATAAGATCGCGATTTATTTAGAACATAATCGATCGAATCTTCTAATACCTGCGTACCGGTAAACCTTGGTCCAAAATTATCCACAAAATCTGCTAACTCTTGCCACGTTCGTCCTTTGAAAGTTCCGGATAGAGCTTCGCTAATAATATTATGTACCATCGGTTTATATGCTTTAATCTCGTTTTTTAAATTAATCGACAAATTACATTTTTCTATTTCGTTATTATTTATATTATCTGCTTTTCCGATCGTTTGCGAGAAAAAAATATCCAAAGAACGATAAGCCATTTCCCAATAATACACTTCATGGCTCTTCTGATCTATAGGGGTGTAAATTTATCAATTTATATATGTATTTATATTACAATCAATGTACAGAACTTAGACATTCTATAGATTGATCGAGCAATGTATATAATGTCCTACTCGATTAAAGAGAGACTGATCAATTGACGTACTGCGTTCTACAAGAGCTTCCTATGTACTAATTTAATCTTCAATTGACAGTGGCTCTTAAAATATCGGACCAGTGAAATGATAAGAAATCCGATTGAGAATATCTATGGAGCTGCTTTGATATCATTTAATGTATAGTTCCAATAAAACTATTTTATTGATATTTTAGTATTTATATAGGATAGATTTTCAGTTGGTACGTTATCAAGTACTAGTAACCAAAGAATACAGAAGTACATACAAGTAGACTTGTATGTAGCTTTGTTATATCTCTGTATTCTTTCTAGTAATCAATTTGCTATTGATAACTTACCAACCGTTGGTAAATGTTACCAACGAGTATAGTGAATTTAATTGAGAACATGTCTACGATTCTCTCTAGCGTTTTCTGATCAACATGTGCAATTCGCATCTGTATAATACAAATCTATGGACTAACAAATGGAAACACTCACTGTCAGTATGACTAGAGATTTTTGTAGTGACACACTCACTTAGTTATTTGAGTAAAGAATTTACAGTGAATACTTTAAAACATTCGAACATTTGAACAAAATGTCAGACTATTTTGACGAAATGGGTTGGAACCCATTAGGCGATGGTGAGGCACCAAATCATTTATTACAAATGGTGCGATTATTGAGAGATTTTGGTATGTGGGAATTGCTTGGTCAGGATAAAAAATTGCCACCACCTGCATCCAAAGCAGCATTGAATAATCTAGAAGACATCAAAATATCTTCAAATGAATCAAAACAGTGTCCTGTTTGTTTGAAAGAATTCGAAGTAGATAACTTGGTCAAAACTTTACCCTGTCGTCACACTTTTCACAAGGAATGCATTATTCCGTGGTTAGAAAAGGTATGTAACATTATGAAGAAATAATGATCTTGATATTGAAGTAATTTGAAACTTTTCATTCAAGACCAACACATGTCCGCTCTGTCGATACGAGCTACCAACCGATGACGAAGACTATGAAATGTATAGAAAGGAAAAGAAGAGATCTGCAGAAAGAGAAAAAGATCTAGAGACTTTACATAATTCTATGTTTATGTAGTGAAATGCACAAGAGTGGTAATCGTTCAAAATTTAACAAATTTATAAAATATTTATCTCGTCGAATATTTCATAATTACTAAGAAATATAATACGATCTATAAATGTTACCGACGGCAGGTAAATTCGACTCGATCTAGGGAATTCGATACTTCTCCTATCGTTACCAGGGTACAATCATTTAATTTACATTAACAATTAGTCATATTATATATGCTTGTATTTATTATAAATAAGATTAAATAAAAATTGAATGAAAGTAAATTAGTTATTGGGAATAGTTAAATTAGATTTATAAATAAGTCATGTAATTAATAATAGAAAGTACAATTAATCAACGAGTATAGGTTAATAAAAAGCCGATGATTATTAATAGGAAATAATGTTTATTATACAGTGTACATATTTATTAACTTCATTTATTTTATTTCTGTTATAAATTTTATATTAATAATTATATTATATGCTTTGCCGAGCGACGAATGCCTTAATCAGTGTGCGCTTAGACTATAACAATCTCCGTAAAAAGTATAGAAACTTCTGGTTTTTATTTTGTTCATTTATTATTATTATTATTTTTTTTACTTTTTAATTGCCTCTATCTCTTTCTCTCTTCTCCCTGCTCATTCTACCTCTCGCTCTCTCTCCCTATCTCACTTAATCTTTTTTTTCCCCATCTAGTTCTTCGTTTTTTAAACCCTGGAACGCGACCATCATTTGAGTCTTTACCCAGCAAAGAGAATCGCCAAAATATGTCGCGCTGAAAACGGCATAATCGTTCGGCATATACAAATAAATAATAGTACTGTCGAAGTTAAAGTAATTGGCGGTTTATTCTTTTTTTTTTTTCCATTTTTCTTTCTTTTTTCTTGTCTCTTATTTTCATCATTTTTTTTTATTATAATTATAATTATTATTATTATTTTTTTTCTCTTATTTTCCGTCGGTGATGCCATTTCCGAAAGAATGGCACGTATCGCCGCCGCGCCCTAAAATATTCCTTTTTTTCTTCGGACGCGGCCATTTTCCACAAAAATCTTCTCCCTTTATCTCATTTGCGAATAATACTTAAACCCTAAGGTTTCAAAGTATCTCGTTTTATTAATTATTTATATAATATGCGTAATAATATAAATAATGTCGTTAATATACCTATCATAATTACCGTTTCTTTAATAATAAACTATCTGAATGGTATATTTTCTTTCTTCTAGTGGCCATTTCCGTAATAGCTAGATTTTTTTTTTTTTTGTTATTTATTTATTTATCTTTTTATGTAGTCTGTATATGCGAGCTCCAAGTGGGATAAGGTACGTCGTACAGAGAATTTTATTCGGCTCGGCGTTTATTACACATAAGAAAGAACGGAAACGAAAAAGACGAACCCAAACAATGTCCGAATACGGGAACACGTCTGTGGCGCGAAAATACGAACGTCGGGGAACCTTACTTCGTTTGCTGATACGTGACAACGATTTTTCATCATATATGATATATATATCACATCCTACGATTCCTTTTCTTTCATTCTTTCTTTTATCGTCCCATTTTATTCCTGCATATATATATATATATATATTTATATGTAAAGAAAAAGAAAGAAAGAGAGAAAGAAAGAGAGAGAGAACTAACTGATTCCCTTTCTATCCATCATTTTTGTTTAACCCTCTTCTTATAAACTTTCGTTTGGAACGATAGACAACGACGACGACGACGACGACGACGACGACGACAATAAAACACTAGGTTCTAAAGTTTCATATCATGATTTCGTCACGATCATCTACGAAGTGAAGGTTCCCACGAGGTACGTTCAAAAATTCTCTACATTTTACATATTTCACCGTGTCCTAGTCTTGATATAGTATAAATGTACGACGTTGATTTATGTCACCCAGACTTATTTATTTTTTTTTTTCATTCGTCTCTTGGTGCGCGTGTCCGCGTGTACGTGTTTTGTGTGTGTATTTCGTGTATGTACGTACGTATGCATATTTTCATTTTTCATAGTATTATTTTCACTTAATGTAAATTCCTTTATTTCTTCGTCTTCAATCTCTTTTTCATCTTCTTCTTCTTCTTCTTCTTCTTCTTCGCGTTATCATCATGGTTATTTTTCTTATTTGTTTATTTTTATTTTTTATTTTTTGGGTTTACTTTATTTATATTTCAAACGTTGTTACGCGTTTTTCAGCCTCCTAACGTAAGGGTTAATTATCTTTAATTTTATGCAATGTATTTTAGTTATCTTTGTTTTTTTTTTTTATATCTTCTTTATAATAATAATAATCATAATCGATAACCATAATAATAATTGTAATAATAATAATATTAACCGTCATCATCGTCGCGCATGTGTACATCGTGATGTCTCTGTGTCTTTTATTTTTATATTTAACCTTGTATGTATGTACGTGAGTTAGAGTGTGTAGTTATGTGTGTTTATGATTGCGCATCTGTTAGTATCGTGTTAGAGATCATAGCTCGCGATGATGCTGTTAATTCGTCATCATATCGATATTACATTATTAATATTATATTACACGATCCTTATGAAAATAATAATTAAAAAATGACATTTTTCTCGCGTTCGCGCTGTCTTCGTTTCCAAAATTCCGGTTCGTCGTGCTAATAGGTCCCACCGGTCCTCTCATTCGAACTTCTTTTCCTTTCCCTCGCTCTCTTTCGTCGCTTAAACTTTCATCTTGTCGCATATTTTAAACAAAAAAAAGAAAACCCGTTCGATAATTACGGGATATAACAAATGTTCATTTTTATTTCTTGTACCTAATGCAACCCTGACGCCAACCGATTGAGAATCAGCCACATTTTCCGTACTACGAAGCACGAAGAGACGAGTTGCTTCCTGATTTCCTTTTTACATTTTAAACATTGCCCCTTTTTTTCCTCCTATTAATTTTGTTCCTTTTTTTTTTTTTTACTGATAGTTACATGCACGATTTCTAAGGGAATAAAGGAAAACAGGAAAGTTCTCTCTCCCTCTCTATCTCTTTCACATTATTACAAATATTATTATTACAATAACAAATTATATTTGCGTGTGCGTATATTGTGACGCATCGCTTAAAAAGGAACACATCCCGAAGGAACGTACTTCGATGCTCGGAAAATGGGCCTTTCAAATTCTAACGGTGGATAATCCACGGCGCCATAGCTGATCGCATATCGCGGAAACTTTTCATCTTTTTAAATAACTCGTCGTTGTCCTTCGTCGTCGTCGTCGTCGTCGTCATCGTCGTCGTCGTCGTCGTCGTCGTTGTCATCGTCATACTTGGCTTTCTGCATAGTAACCGTGGAACAACGACGAGACAGGACGATTATATTTTTCCGCGAATAAAATTGCACACCCTCGTGTTGAGGGATCGAGGAAGCGAGGGAAAGAGAAAGAGGAACAACGAGGAGGGCTTGAGAGGTAGTAGTAGTAATAGTAGTAGTAGTAATACAAAGGGAGAGTAGGAGTGAAGGTGGAAGGAAGAAAGGAAGGCCGAAAAGTTTCCACGAAACACGCATGCTCCAATCTCACGCCTCTTCTCCACCTTCTCTTCCCCTTTCCTCCTACTTTCCCTCCACCTACCACCTTTACAACCAACCCTCTTTCTACTCCTCCTCCTTCTCCATCTCCTTCTCCTTCACCTTCTTCTTTTTCTTGACTCCCTTCGACCCATCATCATCATCATAATCATCATCATCATCAACCAACGTCTTATTCCATTCTCTAAACGCAATTTACGTACTACATCAATTTAATAAGTCCGCAAATTTTATTATTATTTTTTTTTCTTTCTTCCTTCCTTCCTTTCATTCGTTCATTCTTTTTTTTTTGTTTTTTTCTTGTTTTTTTTTTTTTAAACGTGTGTGTATGTGTGTGTGTCGTGTCGCGCGCGCGATCGTCGTTTACACGCCCATCGTGCTGGCCGCCACCCTAAAAAGCTCGACACGCTGATATGCTAAAACCCTCTTCTTCTCTTCTTCTTCTTGTTCTTCTTCTTCTTCTTCTTGAATAACCCCTCGCTTAAAATTGTCTTACGTTTTTTCTTTTCTTTTCTTTACTTCCTTTTTTTTTCATTTTTATTTTCTTTTCATATTTTTTCTTCTTCCTTCCTTCCTTCCTTCCTTTCTTTCTTCCTTCTTTCCTTTCTCTCCTTTTTTTTTTCTTTTATCATTTTATTATTTCGTTTAAATTTAATTTTTCATTAACGATACTCTACTATACCATATTTTAAAGTTTATACTTTTGATCTCTGCGTTCGTTCGTTCGCGCGCCGCCGTTTTTTTTTCTCGGTCGCACCCTTTAACTTACACCCCTCTCTCTCTCTCTCTCTCTCTCGCTCGCTCACACCTCGTATCAAATTCCTTTTGTTTAATCTCAAACGCGCATACATACATCGATTGGCTACCATCCCATCCATCGCGATTATTATTATCACGTAGTCGCGCGCACAGGGCTTCCTCCTATTGGTTTATACTTTTTCACCACTCTCCATTGCACAAGGGACTTCAACGCGAGTTTCGAAAATAACAATAATTTTATAATAATAGCGATAATATGTATGTATATGTGTATTTATATATGTATGTATGTATGTATGTATGTATGTGTTTTTGTATGTATTTATTAGAACAAAGTTTAATTAATGTTAATATTAACAAAAATAATAATCAGTCAAAGAATCGCGACCGATTTCAATGAAATATCGCCCTGCATTTTTGTGTGTTTGTTACTTTTATTATCTTTTTTATTCTTCATTATCTTCTTCTTTGGTTTTCTATCATATTTAGGGTTTTAATACTGTTGTATTTTGTTTGTGTAATAAATAGTTTACATAACATATCTCTCTTCCTCTCTCACTCTCGTTCTTACTTACTTTCACACTCATTCAAATTTGTTCTCGTTAGTTTTTGTTCTCGAAAAAAACCTACCTATCTACCTACCTACCTACCTACCCCTCGCATGGAAAAATGTTTAAACATGGAATTAATCATTAAATTAGCTTTCAAAGATCTTCACCAAGATAAAAGTGCCGAGGTCGAGGTTTATCCTCCTTCCTTTTCCTTTTCCCATCTTCCTCTTGTTCCTTTACATTCCCACCTCCAACTTTCTTTCCACTCTTTCGTCTTATTCATCCTCTTCTTCTTCTTCTTCTTTCCGTGCTGTTCTTAATTGTTAATTATTTTCCCTTATCCCTTATTATATCTCACTTGCTAATAATATGTTAGTACTTTTTCATCAAGTAGGACATTACGTGTGCACCCGGTATGTATGTAATTAGATATACTTACACCCTGTGCAGATCTTTACAGTTATTTTCTGGTTTTATTTTATTTTATTTATTTTTTTTTTTTTTTTACTATTAAAGTTATTATTATATACAAATTGTCCTTCCAATCGCGATCGTCGTCGTCTCGACCGATACATCACATCAGGAAAAAACAAATGAAATAAAGTAGCTAAAATTATAAACGATTTTTTGCGTGTATGGTTATTCTATCGCAATATCATTGAAATTGATATCAGATCGGATACGACAATCGTGACAGGATCGAGACTAAAACTCTTCGCAATGTATTTGTATAATAATATAATAGTATCGGTGTTGTTTGATTATACTAACGTCAACGATTTTCAACTCCCGTTAGAACACACGAAGCAGCGAAAATCTAAGGGTGCGCTTTTCATTACAAAAAAACTTTGTCGTTTTTCTCTATTTTTTCTTCTTCATTTTTTTCTTCTTCTTCTTCTTCCTCTTCTTCTTTTTTTCTACTTCCTTTTAATTATTGTATGTCACGCCAAAAATCAACGATAAAACTGATTTCATGATAAATCTTGGTAAATCTTGACTCCTTTAACTCTTTCTCTCTATTTCTCTCATTTTTGTTCAGTTTTCGATTCATCAAAAGGCTCCAGGATACTTTTTAGTATGTTTTTTTTTTTTTTTTTTTTTTTTTCATTGACTTTTGTGTGTAACTTTTTCTCGTGTGTAATTTTGGTAGTAAATGTGTTACGTATCAATACAATATACGCATAAATTCCTGTAACCCTTTTTTGTACGCCTTTTGCTACGATTCATCGTCATTATTTATTTCTGCACATTCAATATGTAAAAATATACAGATTCGGTTATAGTCGTATGTATTTTAGGTATGTATGTACCTTTGTATCTCTGTGTGTTAAGGTGTATTGTGTTTGGTGCGTTGGTATGTGTATCTAAATCCTTAAATTTCTACATCCCTAGCCTTTCGAGTTACGGGATACCAGTTCGCGGCGGACTCGACGGACTAATTGGCGGTAGCCGCGCGTTTTTTTTTTTTGCAAACAATAATCAACCATAATATGGAGACCGATTCAAACCATCGATCGTGGGGATATAATTGGTTGCGGGGAATGATCTGATTTGACTAGAAAATCTTTTATCGTTCGACTAGAGATTATTCGTGAAATAAATTAAAAAAAAAAAAAAAAAAAAAAACAAACAAAAAATATTGCATCTCAAAAAAACAACGTGTAAAATTAACATACTCGTTAATATTTTAATTCTGGACGGTATTTGCCCGAGCATATTAACAAAATTCTTTTTTTCTCACAGCGTTCATCAAGCTACGTCTTTCATTTTTTTTTATTCTCAAATGAAAAACTAAATCTAGAAAAACTATGACGTTAAAAAATAGTACGACTAGAAACGTATAAAACGTTTAATGATTGATAACGAAGATTATAACGAATATATATATTTTTTCTAGAAATCGCTTACCTATACGTCTATATAATAATATATAAAAAAGGAAAATTTTCACGAGGCATTTTCACGAGTAATTTTAACGACCGTAGAATCCTTGGTAATTTTAACGCGTCCGCAGTCATGGTATGGCGTTTCGTAGCGAAGGAACCACTTGTTAACCAACTGTTGCACTCTCCGCGAGCAAGCGCTTGAGCTCTACCCCGCATTATGCGATGATTTCCACGATCTAAAGTATTATGTATAACAAAACAAACTGTGCTTTTGCAACAACTAATTTGCTCCTCTAATTATTATTAATAAACTTAATCAAATGAATAAAAATAGTATTGCACACTCGAGGGACTAAGTTTAGCGTTGTTTTTTCTTTTGAAAATAAAACAAATCACTTGAATGAAAAATTAGCGAAGGATTTTTGTTTGAAAGGAACGAATTGGGGAATGTGCAACGGACGAGATGAAACACACGCGTCGGCCACGTATCAAAAAAGACAGCCGCGGAGGTGATCACGGGGAAGAGGTCGAGAAAATGGCCTCGTAGTTTTGATCTCTCAGTATTTTCTCGATCCCTTCGTCGATCGATCAATTCCCCTCCATCGAGATACATCGAATTAAAAGAGAAAAGTCGAGTTACCTACTCGCCTTACCCGCATTTCTCGATTTCCTTTTATTTTATGTTATTTTATTTTATTTTATTATTTTTTTTTCCTTTACATATTACGTATCGTAATTTTAGAGAGACGACTTTCAATTTTCAATTAATCATTTTCTCTGTGTGTAGTAGTATTAATATTAGTAGTAGTAGTAGTAGTAGTAGTAATAGTAGTAGTAGTATTTGTAATAGTAGTAGTAGTATTAGTAGTAGTAGTAGCAGTAGTAATAGTAGTAGTAGTTTCTTTTTGTTCAGTTTTTTTTTCTTCCTCTATGCAGTATCTGTAATAATATATGTATATAGTATAATACGTATATACTTATATATAGATATATTTATATTTATATGTGTGTATCTCGATCTTACGGGCTACGGAGTTTTATTATAGTTTAAAAATTTGTCATTTGGCGGTTAATTATTTAAAATATGTTCTGTTTGGTTTTTTAATTAAACGTTTTCAATGTCTTCATATGACGTTCACATTTGGAACGAATATCTTTTCATTATCATTCTCTCACTCTCTCGTTTTCATTCGTATAATCAGACTCTCGGTTAATTTCTGTCACACGCAAAAAATCTGCTCGAGTTTTTAAGTACTACACGTATATTATTAGTTTATAATGTCATCGTCGAATCATTTTCCCTTTTGCTCGTCATCATTCCTTTCCTTTCCTTTTATACCATTTATTTTTCACTTTTCTTTTTCTTCCTATTATTTTCGTACATATATATTTAATTATTATTTTGTTTGCTTGTTTGTTTGTTATTCTGTTAAATACGGATCATCCCATACGATATACCCTTCGCCGCTTTTTTATCTGCATCTTGACTGTATTTTACGTGTGCAAAAGTTACAAAGTGTCTGTGAATCTTTTTGTATATATGTGTATGTGCGTGTGTGGTGTGTGCGCGTGTGTTTCATGCTGCTGCCTACTTGCCCTCCTCGTTCCATTAAACTTCAAATTAACTACGACGTGTATAGCCACTTCTAAAAAGCATCGCTGCTCGTTTTGTTTTTTCTTTTCTTCTTCTAAGCATTGCACGTTTTTTAATGTTTTTTTCTTTTTTTTTCTTTTTATTATCCAATCAACGGAGGGCTTCTTCTCGTTCTCGTGTTCTCGAAACACTAAACGTTTATGATCTATCTACGAGGGGTTTGATGAGTCGCGACGATCATCGAAATTGCCACGCGATTTGTTAGAGACAAAAAAAAAATGATAATAATTTACAAATCATTTACTAACGAGATTGAAAAATTGATATATAAATCGAAATTAAAGTTAAATCTAATAAATAAAATATCGTAGATCTCGTAGATACCTGATCAAGCCGTGCGAGACATTAATCTTGAGTTAAAAGTATGAATCATCAAGTGGAAAAAGAAAAATTGAACTAATGTGGAACATTATCGACCCCAACCTTGTATTATTAATCATACGAAAATTCATTATTCTTTTCTTTCTGTTTCTCTATTTCTATCTCTATTTCAATTTCTCAATTTCTCTCTCTCTCTCTCTCTTTCTCTCTTTTTTTTTTTATCTATCTATCTATCTATCTCTCTTTCTCTCTCTCTCACGCATACAAAACTTTCTTCAAAGATCTATTTCTACTAAATCGAACGAACCGCTATTCGTAACGACAAGAAGTTTTGAAGTTCCGTTAAATCCGGAAATTGACAAGTGTAATTCTGTAAAAAGTCTAAGTCTCGTGGTATAGTTTGTTTGTTTGTTTGTTTTTTTTTTTATTTTTCCCTCTGAAGCGTCGTTGGTCCAAGAAGGGGTCGCGTCTTTCATTATTTTCTTCTCAAAAACTCGGGAATGGGGGTGGGGTGGGGTGAGGGGGGGTGTAGAAAGTATCGATTGGACAAAAAATAATTATCTCCAATTTAGGGGACGATGAATCAATCATTCGCTCTCGAAGAACATATCATTACTATTATTATTATTATTATTATTATTATTAATATTATTATTATTATTATTATTATTATTATTATTATTCATTATTATATTATTATTATTATTTATTATTATTATTATTAATATTATTATTAATTATTTTTTTTTCAATTTTGTTATAATTTCATTTTTGTATTACTTTCAACTGCTTTTTCTATCTTTCTTTTACCTTTCATACTTCTTCTTCTTTCTCTTGTAATTCATAATCATTCTGTCATTCTCTCATGTAGCAGATGATTCAACTATTTAAACGCGCTTCTTTTGTAATTGTTCTTCACTTTTAGCCAGAAGGAATAATGGATTGGTCCCGGATAGTCGATCAAATTTTATGGCCGGGGATTTTTATGCGATCTAAATCTTTGAAATAGCGTTTCAATATTAACACGTTCTGTGCCAAGCCCTTTTTAACTTGACTTGTCATTTAGGCCACTGAATTTTCCTCGAAAAAAATCAACAACAAATTATACATGTAATTATTAATTATTGTAAATATTAAGCAATTAAGCAATTAACTTATGTGCTTTGTTCTATACTGCATTTTGTATAATGCATCAATATTTTAATAGAAATATTTTTCTACAAAATTAAATTTATTATAAACATATATTTTAATGCATTCAATAAATATGTCTAATGATAAGTGTACCACCGGTGGGGTACACGTGGCACGGAACGTGTTAATTGTTTTTCATCCATTTGATCTATTTTGAAAATGATCTCTCTCTTATACGAAGCCCGATTACAATCAGCCTTGACTTTCTCTTTAAGTTTATTTGAAAAAGAAAGAAAGAATATAAATAACCAATTATTTTATGGCCAACTATCCGTAACTATTCTCAAGGATTTACGAATTTTTAAGAAAATTGTCTTCGTCATTTTCTTTCAGGATCTATTCGAAATAAAAAAAGGAAAAAAAATAAGAAAAGGGACAGAGAGAGAGAGAGAGAGAGAGAGAGAGAGAGAGAGAGAGAGAGAGAGAGAGAGAGAGAGAGAGAGAGAGAGAGAAAGCAAGAAGAGAAAGAAATGATCGCGCCTGCGGTTTTTTTTTATAAATATTTTTGTTTTCGTTACAAATTAAATCCGTTTATGTAAATGGTCGAAGAGCGAGGAAAAAGAGAGATCGATCATCGATCATCGAGGAATGATAAATTCATTCTCGATTTAGAAAACGAGTCAGTTCCTAATGTTCGTGTATATTAAATATCCTATGTAGACGATATGACACCTACAATATCTCTTCGATATAATAACTGCGTGAGTAATATACTTTTGCAGTATGGTGGGTAAAGGTAAGGAATATAATCTCTTATGGGAGAACATGTGAAGAAGTGTCCAGCGTTTTCTGTCAATAACAGTTGAAAAACCTTCCAGAATGGCGCTGGTGAACGTAGAAGGTATAGTATGAATGTAGCAATTGTAAATGTATTGTAATTGTTTATTTCTCAATCCTACTCGAATAATATTTTTCGGTGCTTCCTTTAAAATTTACAATGACGCTAATATGGCGCCACCTCAATTGTGATTCGATTTCGACGGACACTTTTCATATACAGAGATGTTACTCCTTATCTCTACCCTCCATATTTTGCAGATAGCCTTTTGTGTTTGAAAGGTTTTTCCTTTTTTTTTTTTGTTGTTTTTTCCTTTTTTTTTTTTTTTTTTTTTTTTAAAGAGAAATATAGTAAAAGATATTAGCGAAAGAGCTTTTAGTTAGTTTGAAAAAGTGTGTTCACGCGTCTCAGGTCTTGTTTTTCTTCCCTAGTTATATTTTATATAGACGTGTAGTTATGTATGTGTGTAGTGCATGTGTTAACGTCGCTGTTGTTGTTGTTGTTGTTATTGTTGTTGTTATAAATGTGCTGTTGCTATGCTGTTGCAGTTACTGCAATAGTACGTGTGCGCGCGGCTCCTAGTTATTCTCATATCGCTGACACAAATTTTTCATCGATTCAAGTTAATAATGTATTACTTAAAACGTGTTTATATATTTTAATTACGCTTTTTCTTTTCTTCTTTTTCTTCTTCTTTTTTAAATTCTTCTCTCTTCTTGTAATATGTAAATATGTATGTACGCGCGCGTAAATATGTATTGTACGTGTGCTCGTTTTTTAAGGTTCTTTTTTTTTTTTTTTTTTAATTTTTCATATTTTTTTTTTTTTCTTTACAAGTTACGCAAATAATTGCAAAAACATACCCTGTTTCCTATATATTATATCACTTAACATCACGATTCTCGAATAGGGATCGCAATGTTAGCGAACGTGATTCCAATTTTTTACTTTTTTTTTTAAATATCTTTTTTGTATCATTTTTTTCCTTTTTTTTTTCTCTTTAAATTCCACTTTTTCAAATGGGATGAGTGGAGGAGGTAGGTGGCAGGGGTTTGGTAAGTTGGAGAGATGGGAAGAGGAAATGATGAAGAGGTTGGGATTGGAGGCGGGAGTACGGGAGAGATTGTTAACGCGGTGCAGCAGTGTCGAGAGGGTCGATGGTTTTTTTATATTATTTTATTTTTTTAACCTTTTTTATTTTATTTTTTTTTATAATCTTTTTCATTTATTTTCTTCTCTTCTTCGCATACCTTTGGCCTGCGCTAGCAAATGCAACTTGCGCTAGATCGATGATTGGATGTCAAATTGATCTTTCGAGAGCAGTGGGTGATATATAAGTAGTATGCATATATATATATATATACTATATACTATTATATTATTCTCTTTTTCTCTCTCTCTCTTCTCTCTCTTTTTTTACCATTCTGTCATCAGCACGAATTCTGGTTTTATTTTCTTGTTTAACTTCGAAATAGTCTTTTTTACAGCGCGTCGTCCATCATACACTATTGAGTTCTTTTTTTTTTTCTTCGAGCAAATGCGTGCGCAATGCGCAAAGTACACTGCCATTTCCTCTTCTTCCTCTTCCTTCTTCTTCTTCTCGTTTTACAATTAGTCAAAACTTCTGTTTCGAGATTAAAATCCCAGGCGCGTCGAGTGAAGCCGCTCGCAAACGCGTTTTTCTTCTGGTTGTTCTTTTCCTTTTTTTTTTTTTCCATTTTGATGATAGACAAGAAAAAAACCAATATGCGTGCGTAACGCAGCACACACACACATAGATGCAAATAAAATAAAGGTTTGGAAAAATAGATTAGAGAGGGGTGGAAGGTTTGAAAAGGGGTTGACGCGAGCTTCCGTCGACGCGCTGATACAAACTTCTTCTTCTTCTTCTTCGAGTTGTTGTTTTTTTTTCCTAATTTCATTTTTTTTTCTCGGTTTTATTTACTTTTTTTTTTTTTTTTTTTTTTTTTAATTATTTTGTTAATTTTTGTTCATGCACAGGACGAAGTCGATGGACGATTTTCGGTACGACGCCATGCCGAGATGCGTATCGAGAGTACGAAGCACTTTTTCCTTTTTTTTTTTTTTTTTTTCTTATTTCACAATATTCGTGGCTTCTTTTTTCTTCCCTTCCTTCCCTTTTTCCTTTTTTTTTTTTGTTTATTTCCTTACCGATCGATTCGTAAATTCCATACGCGGGCACGCCGTATGATAACGACGCATTGAATTATTTCTTTATTATGTTTTTTTTTTTTTTACGCGAGAATGACAATTCGCATTCAACGCCAGAAATTCGGAACATTATCGGATTAGCGAGCAGCGAATTCGTCTATTCGGTTTATTACATCACGTCATGTAAAAATAAATTCAAAGCTGATCATCATCCCCCCATTTCGCGTAAATTTCCCAGCTAATTATGTTCATTATTATTCATTTATTTTATTTTATTTTATTTTATTTTATTTTATCTTATTTTTTTTTCTTTCTTTCTATCTTTCCTTCCTTCCTTCCTTCCATCTTTCTTTCTTTTTTATTATTTTTTTTTTTTCATACTTCTCACACTTTTTTTTTTATGTTTTTTTTTTTTAATAAGTCTCGTATATGACATTTAGCAAGATGCACACTACGTCGGTTGTAGCAAAAACTTTGTTGGATAAAATAGTTTATATTTGTTTTTTTTTTCTTTTTTTTTTTTTCTGTTGTTTGTTTACAATCGTCGTTTGACCTTCGTATTTATATATTTATATGTATATATATATATATATATATGTATCTATATTTAATTTTTTTTTTTTATATATATTTATATATATATATATATTCATATTTATAATTTATATTTATATTTATATATTATTTATATGTATGTGTACGTGTTTCTTATTCGTGTGTTCGTATATGGATCTGTGACATTTTTATGCATGTATCTTATCATTAAGTATAACATACATACGTGTAAGTTTAATGTGTTTATGTGTGTGTATGTGTGTTTATATGCATGTTTATTGTGGTATTTATAAGATAAAGTTTTGTGTGTGTGTGTCTGTGTTTCATTGATATATGCTATTTTGTTTAGTATTTGTTAGAGTTCTTTAAAAAGCTTAGATCGTAGTGATATTATCAATTGGTGCTTGCGTAGAAGCATTTCATTTCTTGTTTATTATTATTATTATTATTATTATTATTATTTATTATTATTATTATTTATTATTATTATTTTTATTATTATTATTTATTATTATTATTATTATTTGGTATACGTGACTCTTCTGTGTTCCCCGCGAGATAGGTGCTTATATACTTATGGATCACTCTCCATTTTCTATATATCCCCTAATCGTTCTCGTATTCCGTATAATATATAGGCGAAGTCGCGCGTGTGTCAGCAAAGATGCACATCATCTAAAAATTCTTTAATCTTTTCCGAGTTGTTTGCCTACTATTTTCTATGCGCTAACAAATATGGCTGATTTTTATTTTTCATCGTAAGTTAATAATCGCCATTATTAATCAAGCTCGTATCAATATTTACCGAAAGCAACCCATTCCTAAATAACAAATATATCTATTCTTTGCAAATAAATATTAAATAATAAAAACGAAAAGAAAAATAACAAATGAATAGAATATAATATAGAACGAAATTCGCGAATTCGTTCACCGATTCGTTCGATCATCGTTCTCCGTCAATGATTCTTTTTCCTCATAGTTTTGTCCTTATCAAAAACATTAAAAATTATGTTGTAAATCTTTCCGATCGTATTCCAAATCTTTTGTTTTATCTTTATCTTACAATACAGTATAGTATTTATCGATTTCGTAGATGCATTTCATTGTAAGTGACGAATCAAAGGAGCCTCGCATACGTAACAATACGAGTTGTTATGCATTTACTTGATACAAATACTATATATGCGTAATACATATATAGAGACATTGATAATGCGTGTTTGCGAGTGAGTGTAAGTGTAAGTGTAAGTGTATGTGTATGTGTATGTGTGTGTTATGCAGCCAGAGAAGCGAGTAACATCCGTGAGAAATGAAAGCGTTCGTTGAATGTGCCGAGCACCGGCTGCGCGTAATGCATCATCAGTGTAAAGATAGTTAGGCACGTGCGCGATACGCCCGTACACGCTTCCCGATTACATCTTTACTCCGGTGTTAGCTGTTTGCTAGTGTGTTAGTGTTACATATATCGAAGGACCCTTATTACCGAGCCCTGTGTGTCTCTCACGCTCGCATTGATTCGCTATTCCGTTCACGGTATGTAATTATTGAAGCTCTGGATCGGCAAACGCGGATTAAACTACGCTCTTGGAACTCGATATATAATATATATGTATTATATATCATGTATTATATATCGCGTGCTTATCAAAATTTCATTTTAAAATGAAACCCTCCTATTTGGAGGGAAAGAAAAAAAAAGGAACAAGAAAATAGGAAAAAAGATAAGTAAGTAAGTAAACGGTGCCCTCCAAAAGTGTTAATGAAAAACAAACACGTAAATCTTGAGTGCCCTTGGCGAAGAAAATCGGTAGTGGTGGTACCTGTGTACACGAGACCTACCTATCGATTCGAAGTACAAAGTATGATTGAGGATTCAAAACGAGGTCTTTCTGATAATTACAGTCTTTACACTTTCCTGATCCACCCTTTATAACCAACCATCCTGACCGTATTTTCTTACTTCTTTCTACGAACGCGATCCCCGATCGACCACGCCTCCAATGAGATCGGAATTATTTTTATTTATAAAGGTAATTTTTCTAAAAATGACAAGAATATATGTTGTGTATTGTTTACACTGCCGTATTGTATATAAGTTTATGTGTATATGTATTATAAATTATTAGTTTATTATTATTATTATTATTATTATTATTAATTATTATTATTATTAATTTATTTATTCATTTGTTATTAATACTAATCAGTTTATTATTATTGTTATTATTATTATTATTATTATTATTATTATTATTATTAGTTGTTTATTATTATAATTATTATTATATATATTATTATAGTATTAATATATAATATATTATCATCGTCGTATTTATAACTATTATTATTATTATTTATTATTATTATTATTATTATTATTATTATTATTATTATTATTATTATTATTATTTAATTATTATTATTCTTATTATTTTATGTCGTTTCATATAATAATAATCCGTCGATAACTACGTAGCCTCCGAACTCTCGTGATGAAGGGAAATTCATAACGCGCTCTTTAAAATCGTACACGCGCCTCTCATCACGTTGTATTTCACTTATTGTGTGGTGAATGTGTGTATGTTTGTGTACATGTGTAATGTATGATTCGTCTACATGTATATATACGTATTTATGTATGTCTGTAGCTACGTTTTAATCACTCTATCCTTTATCTTTCATTTCATGCCCTGTACGTGTGCCACGAATATAGTGTGAGCAATGAATTCGTGAACGTACTATAAAAGCGAGAAGAAGGGTCGTCCGTCCGAACCCTTCTGAAAATAAAATTCTAAATCAAAAGATATATAGTATATATATAATATATATTATTATAATATATATAATATACGTTATATTTGTGTGTGCATAATTTATATTATATATATTACATAGTTACGCTCTAAATGGCGCACGTGACTAGTTCCTTTTTTTATTTTATTTTATTTTTTTTTATGTCTCACTAAACGTACCGCCACCCTTTCGTGTCACGCGAAGCTAATAATTTGTTCTTTCATTTCTCTTTCTTTCTCACTTTCTTATCATCTTTGCATTGCGGTTGTTCTGTTACGATCTCTCCTTGGCTAAACTATAATTATAATAATAATTTACTAAGTCTCTAGTGTTTTCTTTCAATTAATTTTTTTATATATATATTATATATAGTATATATAGTATATATATACTATAATATTGTATATATATATATATACTATATATATTATATATTTATCTCTCATATATTTATATTATTTATAATTATATATTTATATATATACTTCCTCTCATATATCTATATCTATATACATATATACATATACATATTATTTATATATATATATATATATATATATATATATTAATATGTATGTATGTATATATATTTATATATAGATATATAGATACGTAAGAATTGTTGGTACCTTTGTTGTGATTATTTCCGCTAAGATCAAAGTTCTCCTCTCCATTCTATCGCGCGCGCTCCCATTTTGTTTGACCATCGTAATTGTAACGCCACGTCCTATCGTCTAAAAAAATTATCCTAAGTTTTATTTTTCGATTTACAAACCAGTACTATTCGCAAACACCTTTTCCTACATTTCTTTCACCTCCTCAAAATATCTCACGTTCGATCAATTAATAATCTATAATCGAATTGTCGCATGGATTCGACCGGGCATCGCTCGCAAAATGTCCTAATATCTTTCTTTCTTCCTTTCTTTTATTTTTTATGTTTTTTTTTGTTTATTTTTTTAATTATTTTTTAATCATTTAATCCTTTCCCTATTCGTTATTCTTCCATTCTCACATCGTTTGGTCTATTTTTCCCTTCATTTTTTAGAACGACAATAGAAGAAAAAAATTGGCTAGCCTTAGGCTTCCCTCTATGTATGTGTTTTTCTCTTCCCCCCTTCCCCCGTTTTTTTCCTTTTACATAAGTATGTATGTATGTATATGAAGCGTTAATAATTTTCTTTTTTTTTTTTTTATTATTATTTTCTTATTTCTTGTTAATTTTTTCTTCATCGTGTCTTACTTTTTTTTCTTCTTATTTTTTCTTTCACCACTCGTACACACAATTCTCTATAGATTCCGCAACAAACAATATAAACGAGCTACGAATTAGATATACAATTTTTTTTGTTTTTTATTTTTTTTTTTTAATTTTATTTTTGTTTTGTTTAAATTCTCGTGTTCCCAGCGCGTGAATTGACGTGTCTTTCGAAGGACCGAGGAGTAGCTCGGATTCTGGCAGGATAAAGGTTTTTCCGCACGCTAAGCCATTTTCTGGTCTTCTAATTTCTTCTCCTCTTTTATCAAATTTTTTTTTTCTTTTTTTTTTTTTTATATGATTGTACTATGTGTCTCATCATCGTCATTATTATTATTATCATCATCATCATCATCATCATTATCATCATCATTAAATCGATACAATTATAACGACGAAGAATAATGGCAAAGCGTGCTGGTAAATCCACGATACTTGAAAATCTCAACCCGTGATTCGTTTCTCCACTCGTAGATGTGAGCGACTAGAAGTGTTGACTAGCATAGTAGTAGTAGTAGTAGTAGTAATAGTAATAGTAGTACTAGCAATAGTAGCAGTAGTTAGTATTAGTCATAGTAGTAGTAGTTGTCATAGTAGTAGTAGTAGTTGTTGTTGTTGTAATAATATTAGTAGCGTGAGTCAGGAATATCGAATGATAAAAAAAAATATTAAAAAAAAAAACCCATTGGATTGATTTTGTTGTAATTGTTGTTTTTGTATTTTGTTGTTCTTGTTGTGGAATATTCTATGTGTTCCCCCTTCACTCTTTCTCTCGAATACAATGCAATTCTTGTTTGACAAAATTTCTCCTCCCCTCATCATAACTACGAACAAAAAAAAAATAAAATGTTGATTCTCAGTTACTCTTTGGTTTCTTATTATCACTTTTTTTTTTATCTTCCTTACAACCCCCTTCTTCTTCTTCTTCTTCTTCCATTTTGTCTCTCTCACTTTATCTTTGGTTTTTTTTCCTTCCTTCCTCCCTCGTTCCCGTTCTTCGTCGTTTCATTTTTTTATTTTCATTTTAATTTTTTTTTTTTTAAATTCTTTTTCGTTTTTTTGTATGTTCGGTATAATCACAGCCTAGTTGACATTTCTCGGGCGATGCAGTGTGCGGTCGGTCGAACAAAAAAAAAAATGAATCATTTTACATACTCGTTTTGGTTTTTTTGTTTTCCTTATCTCAACGTTGAAAAAGGAACCCTTGAAATATATACGCCTGTGTGAAAATTCAATAGAAACTTTTCTCTGTGTGATGTGTGTGTATGGTGTGTGCGTGTGTGTATGTTTTTGTATGTGTATATAAATGTAATAATAATAATAATAATAATAAAAATAATAATAATAATAATAATAATAATATATAATAATAATACTTATCAAACTAAAATTAATAATAATAATAATAATTATAATAATGATAATAATATGCATATATGTAAATACTTTCGGCCGGAAACTCGCTCGCGACTTCATAAGAATAATAAGAATAATGATAATAAGTTATAATAAGAATATAATCGTAATCAATTATGTGCTATATTAGGGAGAACGAGAAAAGCGTCATGAGCTTTTGGATAACATAGAAAATGTTTTTCTTTTTTTTCTTCATTTCTTTCTTTCTTTTACAAAACTCACAGCGCTTAAATTCGTTCTCTCTTTTCTTTTTCTAATTTGCCAGAGTGTATATAAAACCTACGGCGCGCGACGATGCGCGTTAAAATTCTTATATATATATATATATATATATATTTTTTTATATATATAAATGTGTGTGTGTGTGTGTGTGTATGTGTATGTATATATACATATATAAGAGAGAGACACTTGGATGAACTCGCAGGATCTTCGAATCTTGACGCTGAGCCCAAGTTCGTCGAGCTTCATTGGTTTTTTCTTATTTTCTTTTTTCTCTTCTTCCTTCCTTCCTTCCTCTCCGTACTTTCTTCCTCCTTCACCTCCACCTCCTCCTCATCCTCTTCTTTCTCTCTTCCGTTTTGTTTTTATTTCAAATGTTTTTTAATTTTATTTTTTTTTTTTTTTTAACAAATTTTCTTTCAACGGATCCAACAATCTCTTGAAAAATTATACAAAAAGTTGTAGGAGAGTGGAGAGAAAGAGAGAGCTAGGATTTTTTAAAGTTAAGGGATGAGGATAACTAAAAGATTTATAAATAAAAATTCATTCTTATAGACAGAGAGAGTTACGAGGAAGAAAAGTAAAAAAAGAGTATTACGAATATAAATGATTAAATGTATAAGACAAAATTTGGATCTTGTTGTTTTCAAAATGTCAATCGTAAAACTTTAACGAAGAGAGATAGAATTTGATGATTTGCTTCGACTTTTTTTAAATATATATATATACTTTTATATTCTTTTTTTTTGGTTCCTTTTGGTCTCTTCGAATTTGGGTTTAGCGCTCATAAAAATGAAGAATAAAGATCTCGATTATCTCCTCCCTTTGGTAAATTTTTTTTTTCATTTTTTTTTTCTTTTTCTTTTTTACTTTTGAATTTTTCGTTTATCATCATCATCATCATCATCATCATCATCATCATCGGTCGCCGTATAGGTAGAAACGTTAAACAATTTTTTATTTTCTACCATGACGCATCAACGAAGATTTTTGCGATTTATCTTGTCTCTCTATCTCGTTCTCTCTAGATACTATCTTCTATGTGAAATTAACTAGCTAGTATACTAGGTTATTACGATGGAGAGGAGCGTTGTAGCGGTGATTCAAACTCGTCACTCCTGATCGTCGAGCTTCCAAATGGCTTGCATTCTCGTACGACATCTGCAAACGAACGGATGATATCTGTCTCTCTCTCTCTCTCTCTCTCACTCCTATATTTTTTTTACAAACATTCAAATAAACAAAAAAAAAATATATATATATATATTTTAATCCGATAACTATTACCATCACAAATATCGTTATGGTTAGTTCGAACAAATGTTCGTGAGTTGATCTACACTTTTTTAAATTATTGATCGCTATATCTTTACAAATTGTTTAACATGTTCTTGTCGAAATAAAATATAAATTTTATCTAATTATTTTATAAATTTTCATGAAATAAAATATAACGGAATTATTTGTGAGGGTAATAGTTAAAATTTGATCCAGGAATCGAATAAATTTGTCGATGCTTACTCTGTAAGTTATGACGTAGGGCGCAATCCGTCCAGTTTTTCTACGCTAGGACGTGGGTTAGTATGGCTTGCTAGAATCCTTGGGCCTCTTCAGTTGGACCTTTAACCGTTTCATTCCTATTTGGAAGCCGTTCATCGCGTGGATCGCTGCTTGCGCGCTCGCTTGATTGTCAAACGACACGAAACCTGAAAAAAATCGATCGATAATTAATACACGATACGATGATTAATAGATTTCGTTAACGAATTTCGTCAACGAAACTCATTTCAATCCTTTCCTTTTATATTCCGATTCATTTACTTTTTGTTATCAACGACAAATTGTAAATTGTTATTTAATCAGGACCGACAATTAATATTAATTTCGTTTGATTTAAATACGCGTTTGAATTCGTGCAACGAACTTAACTATTACTTGTACCAGGAATATAATTAAAATCGAAATATATTTTTGTCCCAATCGTTACCGTTTTTTTTTTTTTTTTTTAGATTTCACGTAGAAAAGAATCAAAACGTTTGATCGGTGTTTAACGATCGACTTTTAGATCTTTTAAAGAGATCACATTTTTCCTACGAGTCCTAGGACTGAAATGATTAAAAAAAAAAAAAAAAAAGAAAGAAAAATACAAAAATCTCCAAACGAAACTACGACGCAGGAATAGAATCTTTTATCCGTCTATCATGAAATTCATTCATGTATCTTTTTAACGAGCGTCTCTGTAATTTTGGAATTTGTATAAAAACGTTGCAATTAACTAACACACACACACACAGACACGCAAGCACGCGTACAAAGGAATACAGAAGTCTGCTGAATCGCTATTTTCTATCTTTTTCTCTGGGTGCGCGTGGCTGAATGGACCGAAGATGATACGATCTCGTTCGATCGTCCAATTATCCGCGTCTATGTACACCTGCGAATCCGTATCGGATACGATTCATCAAAGGAACGGTACCGGTGGCTTTTTCAGTCTCTTTTTCAGTTCCCTTTTTTGTTACGATCTTCTCTGCTGTCGCGCAAAAGGCTTCGAGAACGATTTTATTGAGCCGAACGGCCATTGATGCTGGCTGCTTTCATAATTGACGCGTGGTGTATGCGCGTGTGTATATACCAAATGTGTGCGAGTATGTGTGTACGTGCGGAAGGGTTTGTTCACGCGTGCATAACGCCAGTTCTCTATTTTATTTTTATTTCAGCCTTGCGAAATGAATGAAATTTTATATACGTATATTCGAAAGCAATACGAGAAACACACGGTATATTTTTGTTCTTTTTTCTTTCTTCTTTTTCCTTCTTTTTTATTTTGATTAAAGTCCTATCCGCCTATTCTCTTTTTCAAGCACGACAAATGTTTTATACCTCTCGTTTATGTCCTACCTTGGACGAAGTAGAACACCATGTTACTTACGGTCATCTTCTTGTTTCTCTCTCTCTCTCTCACCCTCCCTTTTCTCCCTTTTCTTTTAGTTCCATAGAGTCAAGGCCACGCTCTTTCAGTGTCTTTCGTGGAAATGACGCACTTACCGAAGCATTTGCTCTGGTTAGTGGCCCGGTCGATGAAGACCTTCGAGGAGATGACGTTGCCGAAGGGCATGAACATCTGCATGAGCTCGGGGTCACCAAACTCCTGTGGCAGGTGGTAGATGAAGAGGTTGCAGCCCTCGGGTCCTGAGATAGAGCATCCTACCATATAAATCAGAGCACATCTAAACATCTAAACTTGAAGTATAATACTCAAGTTAGAATGTTAGTCTTTGGATGAGTTTCCTTCTTCGGTAGATAAGTTGTTATGATTCGGCGATAGTGAAAAGCGATATAACTTGCTAGTGCGAGTTTCGAATGAATATGAAGATGAAGTATTTCATGATAATATTATTGGAATTTAAACATTAATGTCTCTCACACATCGTTCAATTTATTTCATCATTTCATTTACAACGTACATCTGTTTTCGTACGATATAGAAATTCGATTGGTGAGAGACGTCGTAAACAAATTTTGAAATGATCTTTTTGATTTTGTTTTTGCTTTAGTTTCTTCTTTCTATTTTTTTTTTTGCTTTAATGAGAGAGACGTCGAACAAAGTGATACGAATAATGCGTATATATACTAATGAAAATGAAAAAAGAAAGAGACGCGAGAGGTGCCGTGGATGACCCGTTCGTGATTTTGATTACTCTCTCTCTTTCTCTTTCTCTCGCGCGCACTTTCAAAGTAACGTTGAGTATTTATACTTTCAATTATACAAACACACAACACAGGGAATTCACACAATACAATGACAGACGATAAAGGAATAAACTGGACATTGGTGAAGAATGCGGGAGGTGAGATACGATCTATGAACGTGAAATGTTACGATGAAGGAATATGTTTGTATTATGACACGGTGGTGATCATGACAGTGATTACGCGCGATTTTATTCTACATAGATATTTAATATTTTAATTGTTCATGGCCAGACACGGATGATCTATCGTCGTCATTTTTCAAAAATGTGATGAAGCAAACGCTGCATGGAGAGATCGTTGTCAAACTTTTTTCTTATCTTCGTATTTGTTTTAATAATTATTATTCAAACATTTACGAAATTTAAGAGAGATAATCTTGGGTGTGTTCAAGGAAGTAAGATACATTGATTCGAATTAAAATAAAGTCGAAAAGTGACAATGAAGACATCGACAAAGATTATTATTATTATTACTTGCGCATGCTCTCAACCAAGGAAAGCTTTCCTTCTTCTCTTACGTAGTGCCAAAAGTGGGCAGGGTAGATGGAAAGAGAAAGAAGGGCTTTAGGGACGAGAAGGGGAGGAAGTCCAAATAAGGATTTAGCTAATTTCACTGAACTTTATAACTCCGACGTCAATTAGCGGCGATTATGACCGTGGAAACTTCTGCTCTCTTGCCCAGAAAGCTACCCAACTAACGGACGCATTTAAGTAATGAGATGGCTGCCACTCAACTTTTAGGGCGCTACTCATCGCGAGTCGCTTGTTACTTTGGCAAGATCCGCCATCACCACTACTACCACCACCATCTTTGAGATCTTCTTCTTCTTCTTCTTCCCTCATTTTACTTTTGAGACTTTGGGAATAACCGAAACGTGCTATCTCGAGTAACCCCAGCAAATATAATTGTCCTATTGGCAGCAATTCTGACAAATAATCTCAGAGATCACTAGGTATTTGATGATAATAATTTGAGTTCACATTCTCAAGCTCGGGATGTTACTCTTCAATTTTCACAGATAAATTTTGAAGGATTTCTTTTATACAATTTTGTAATTTCAACGGATTTAAACAATTTCCTTTTAGATACTCTTTCTCTCTTTTCCTTTCTTTTGTTCATTCTTTCGCAAAATAGCCTTCTCTCATTAAATTCCGTCTAATGAAACGGATTAGCCTATGTTAAAGTGCCGACATTTCCCAGGTGTTGCTCTGATATAATTGCGCGTACCTTCTAATAGAATATAATTGCACGAGTTTTTCAATTTCTTCTTCTTCTTCTTCTTCTATTTTTATTTTTTTTTTTCATTAAGAGAGAAAGAAAACAAAGGAATTGAAAAGTCGACAATTCGCAAACGGAATTACGAAATATCCGTAGGCGATGTGTTCTCCTTTGTCTCTCCTGGCCTCGTTTGAAATATAAAATAATAAGTTTAGAGAAAGCAAGAGAGGAAACGAGAAGGAACGATGATCGTGGTGGTGCTAAAGGCTTCGAAATTAATTTCGCGTCAAAAAGGAAAGTTTGCGTTATCCGAGGAGTAACCTTAACGCGTCTCGCGGTTTACATAAAGAGTGACAAATGTTTCCCCTTTGCGTCGTAGCTTTGTCCCGGCAATAACTCGATCGAAGTTGTCACGCGAAACCCAAATTAGCGTGGGTGTCGACAGGTTTCCAGTTGCTACCGACGAAGGAAGTGAGAGAGAGGAAAATGGAATCACGAAGAACGAGTAATAAATTCACTTCTGTCGTCGCGTGGTGCCTGATCGGTGATCCTGAAATTGCTTCTCGACTCGCTAATTGGCCTTAGCGTGGAATGTGTCCACAAATTTAATGAGAATTGTCCAACAACTTCTCTTCTATTTCCCCCTGTACTGTCCTTGACGAACCAATAGAAGAGTCCAAACTTCTAAACTTATTATACTTTGATACAACTTTGATCATTTTCAAACTTTTTTCTGGGATTAATATTTCTCTCTTTTTTTTTTTTAAATGATAAAGAATTATCTTTATTTAAATTGAAGAATTTGCGTTGACGTTTAACACGAAAATATTAGATACAGAAACGAGCAGTCAGAACTGTTTCATAGAAGAACAAAGAAAACAACAATTGACATTTGTCAACTGCAATGAGGAGTATAACTAAACTTTTGAACAATGATAAAACGAGTGTACTTCTGTATACACATGTAACTCAAGAAAAAGATAGAGAGACATTAAATACTGACAGTGATAACGAAGATAAAGAGGAAAACGATTACCAAATGAATTGATAACTCGGTGTCATGCAAAGGGGAAAAAAAAACTGAATAAAATGAAACCAATGCAGGCTGCAATATTTCTAAAAGATTCGAAACACCTTTTTGACACGCACATAGAATATGTATTTTTCGAAGGACATATGAAAATTTCATCGGCAATTCAGAGCCTGCCGAAATGGGAAATCCTCCTTCTATTTCGAAAAAAAAAGGGGAGAGATACTGAGAATTTGATGATCGAACCTGTCATATTCCATACGTCAAAGTGCATTAACGTTACGTGGAACGATGATCTCGTGAGCGTGAAAAAGATGGATGGCAGCCGACAAAAAATACAAGAAAAACAAGAAGAAAAATATATGGAGGAAGGGGAGAAAAGCGAAGTCGAGGAGGAGGAGGAGGAGGAGGAGGAGGAGGAGGAGGATAATCTAGGGAGTGGGTGAGCCTAGAGGAGGTGGTAGGGGGCGAAAGTCGGGGGTGGCTGTCGCAGTAAACTTTCCATTATCCTACGATGTAACAACGGATCGCCTACGGGGCGTAGCGGCAAAGTAATTAAAACTTTCGTTTTATTTGCATTATCTCATTGTAAGGCATCGTATATTCTAATAATGGCGAGTTGTTAATTGCAATTAGGCGTGGGGCTTCTCTCTCTTTCTCTCTTCATCCACCTACAACCACCACCCTATTTTTAGCCTCCTTCTTCTGATTCTCTTTATTTCCTTCCTTCCTTCCTTCTTTCCTTCTTTCTTTCTTTCTTTCTTTCTTTCTTTCTTTCTTTCTTTCTTTCTTTCTTCCCTACTCTTGTTTCAACATCACTTCTCAACTTCCTTTCGACCACGTTCCTACTCGTTTTTCCACAAAGAACAAGGACCGTCTTTTTCAGGACGTTTCGTTCAACTGACGGCTCGTTAAGCACCACCTCGATCGATTCCGTTGTACTTTTAATTGGAAAACCAGTCTTCGGTTGTAGTCAACGATTTCAACGAACATTTCTGCTCGTTACACGAAAGGAAAGGAAAGGACAGGAAAGGAAAGGAAAGTAAAAGAAAAAAGGAAAGAGAGGTTGAGGTTGAGGTTGAGGTTGAGGGTTAGAACGAGGGTGTACGTTTTGTAGAACGACAGAACACTTTGGATTTGTTCTTCTTCTTCTTTTTCTTCTTAAAAATTCGTCAAATTAAATTTGATAGATTCTGTGGTTTCACTCCTTTTCACCTCAAACCCTTAAACGATCTTACTTTAACTCACTTTGTTCTAGTTCGAAACAATTAATATATGAAAGAAAGAGAGAAAGGTGGTGGTATATTTCGTGAAAGTTTTCGGAAGGAAGGATAAGAGATATGGTTTTACTTTGGGCACCCGCTTGATGAGAAAGAAACCCGCCGTTAAACGTACGTGCCGATGAAAACCCTGTTGGAAAGAATTCTTTCGCGAAAAATTTCATCAAAGGTTTCGCCTCTACGCCTTCAGCCCTGGACGAAGAAGAAGAAGAAGAAGAAGAAGAAGAAGAAGAAGAAGAAGAAGAAGAAGAAGAAGAGAGGAGTACCGAGAGCGTCGAATTAAAAGAGAACGGAAACTTTTGAAAGACGAAGAAAAAGTAAGGAAAAAAAAGGCAACGCTTTTTAATCGACCTTTTTCCTCCCGTCTCCCCACACAGCGCAAAAGAATATAATTTTTCTCTACTTTTCCACCTCTTCTCTACTGTTCAACCTACTATTTTTGTTCTCATTTCTTTTCTTCTTATTTTTTTCTTTTCGTATTATACTTTTTGACTTTGGACGATCGACCAAATGAAATCTTTCGTGTCTGGACGAATCTACATTTTTAATACGAATGTGTGTAAAATTTGTACGAATGTTCGTGTAAGTGTTGAAGGAAGTGGTATCAACTACAAATTGGATGAACTACTATTATTTTGTGTTACAATCAACAATGAATACGTTAACGTGTTTGTACTTACCTTCCCTTTGTGCCACAGCGGCGGTAATCGGCTGAGGAATAGCTTGAGGAAACTGGCCGTAGACGGCGGGATAAGCTGCGACAGTAACAAATAACGGATAACAAACAAAATACATCGTATTTGTCGACATAGAGAGACGGAAAATGTGCATGCTCGTTTATGATGCGCTATATTCGGTGTTTCATAATATATTCACTCTGGACAAAAATTAGTGCTTTTCGATTTGCTCCTGGGGTAGTAGGGGTGGCAGAGTTAAGGGAGAGAAAGAAAATGGTTATTTGTATAAAAGAGGAATACAAAAACGAAAAAACAATTCTCTACTTTGTCGAAGAAACAAAGGAGAATGAGAGAGTAAAAAGCAAAAAAAAAAAAAAAAAGAGAAAAAGAAAAAGAACAGAATAAAAGGGTAGGATGGAAGAAAAGAAGGCGATGTCGTTCGTATCGCGTTCTACGGCGCGGTCCATTTACCTTGTCAACTTAAAAGCAAACGAATGGTGGCGAATCTCCGCTACAGGAGTCTCACGAACGTTCCTCCTGCGCCATTTATCATGCCGCTTCCACGGACAAGGATATTCGTCTCTCAACGATATCGCCATTTCCTAACTTTAAATACCATACATTCAGTGCTTTGTACCTGCCTTCTACTACATATCCCTGTATATGTATCGTATAGTTATATATATTTCCTTTTTCTATTTGTTTTTTCTTCTTGTATGATTTTTTATTCTTCTAATTGTCGATGAGGAAACGGAGTCAAATATTTTGCCGGTTCGTGTACTCTCGAAAAGGACATTCGATACGGCTTCAAAGTCACACGCTGAGAGAAGGATCGGACTACCCTGATGAAATCACGCGTGGGAGATCACGTTTCACGATGGCGCATGACTTTTCACTCGGTCTCTCGTCGTTATATCGATCGATGGGTAGAAGAGTCAGTCCGTCGGTGGTAGTCAAACTCGCTTAAGAATGATTACTTTTTACATTTATTATAATATTTTGAAAACGATTTCTGACCGAACATATCGTCAGACATCGTTCTCTCTCCCTTTTATCAATAATCGCGTACTCCTAGTAATCATAACGTTATTAATCACATACTTGAGTAAATATTTAAAACGATACGTGATTGATATCTGTTTGCGACTGGGGCATACGGTACATATATAGGGTACATATACGGAACCCGGCATTGCATTCGCATTGCATCGCATCGCGCGAATTTCACTTGCTTACCGCCGCCACCGCCGCCGCCGACGCTGACTACTCTCAAATCCGCAACGCTGAAATTTCGCTTCGGAATTAATTATTCCCGTGTAAATATCACTTTAATATATTCCGATTGACGTTACCGGAGGCTTCACGGAGCGCGATGGGTCAACATTTGGCGTATGAAATAAATGTGCGATCATACGTCGGTTATCTCGTCCTGTTTAACAGAAAAGGAGAAAAGGAGAAAAATAGAAAGAGATAGTAGAGAGAGAAAATGAACGAACGGACGAACGGACGGATGGACGGTGAACGAACGAACGAACGAACGAACGAACGAACGAACGAACGAACGAACGAGCAAGTAGCGAATATATACGGGATTGCTTTTTTCGATCCGTTGATCTCGACGAGAGTTTGTGTGTACGCTGGAAACAAATATAGGAGAAAAAACAGACCGTTTTAGAGACACCTGTAAACGTAAAAAAAAAAAAAAAAGAAAAAAGGGAGTAGTAAAAAAAAAGGGTTGGACGGTTCGCACTGGTGCTGTGACGATGAGAAGGTGGAGGAAGAGGAGGAAGAGGAGAGAGGACGTTGTGGAACGTACGGTACTGCAGGCTGTATCATGTATGCCGGACAAATTCACGAAACCACCGATAATTCTTTGAACCCACGTACCTACGCAAACAGTATAGTTTTACTTTTATTTTCTTTCTCTATTGATCCGAAAACTATGATGTCGACGCGTTGTGTTGTTTGTTTTTCCTGGCTACACACAGAATCAACCATATTTCTTTCCCCTTTCTTTTTATTTTTTTTTTTTATTTTTTTTATCCTTTTTATCTGGCGTCTAGTTTACCGAGCAGAAAATTTAATTAAATTCGTTGTGTCGATCTAACTAACCTAATTAACCAATTGAGTAAACCGTTTTATGTCAAGTACGTTTTATTGATTCTTCTTATCGAGAAGCAGCAGCAGCAGCAGCAGCAACAACACTCTTGTCGCGTGCATGCGTGCGTACGTGCGTGCGGGAAAACAAAACAAGATAATACCGCGTTTATGCAAGCAACATTCTGATGGTGAATCTAGTTGGGTACACGTAAAAGTCCGTGTATTTTTTATCATCGGAAACGCAATAGAAAAGTGCAAGTTACCGCGAAACTGTCATTTCCCCTGTTTCTATACCGTTTCGTTTTTACCGACCATTAGCGAGAATTACCGTGAAAATTGCTAAAATCACAACACTCGAACGTTGTTCGTAATTTATTGCCCTTAACGAAGCGTGTTATTCCAAATCTGCATACCAACCTAACGGCATCTAATACATTTTACGGTAAAACGCGATTCAATCGAACTAATGATGTTCTTTTTTTTTTTTAACTTCTTTCATCTATTTATTATATTTTTTTAATTTTAATACTTCACATTTTTCTCGTCCATCTCGAACATTAAAAATAATATCTAGGACACTATAGCATTATCATCATCAGCACACATACGAACTACGCATAAGTTTCGATTTATTCACGATTCATATGTGTGTGTATATATGTGTATGTATATGTATATACACATATAAAAGAAATTTTTACGTTTACGAAATATATGTATATATACATGTATATACATGCTGACACAGTCGCACAGCATGCAACACAACCAGCAACGACGCGAAGAGCGAAATTGAGTTTTTTCCTAGATAAATGTCCGAGTGCTTCCGGTTAAAAGCGTGTTGTGCTTGAGTTTTTCCTCTCCTTCTTTCCCCCTTACCCCCGATTATTCTCTTTCGGCATTGCTCTTTCTCTTTCCCTTTCTCTTTCCCTTTCTCTTTCCCCGACATCCAACGATATTTATTTTACGTCGACTTTGGTCAAAAAATGAAAGAAAGGAAAGTGAACCCGGAGGGGACGGTGGACTTTTCGAAAAACTATATATGATTTGTTTTTTTTCAATGCCACTGCATTTGAGCATCCATGCACGTACGTGGCGTGCGTATATGCGCCCTCCCTGTATTTGTGTGCGCGGGTCTGTTTGTTCAATAATACTGTCGATAAAATGTACGTTCGCTGATCTTTCCAGCTTAACCCACCTTCCCCTCTCATCTGCACACCGCCCCCCTCCAGCACACACCACCCATTCTCGTCCCTGCCCCCTCGCGTAGAACCCAACGGGTGAGTATGTAAATAGCTAAGCTTTCTAAAATATTAAAAAAATATCTGTACCGACGTTTCCGTAAGCTTTTCCATCGTACAAACGACAAATAGGATTTTCAATTACCATTGAACGATCTCGTAAAGAAATAAAATGAAATAAAATAAAAATAAAAAAAAGGGGAAAGAAAAAAAAATACACAGCAAACAAAACAAAATCATACGAATTTTATCGCGCGTGACGTAAACGATAACGATTTACTCTTCATCGATGCGAATAATCTCTGTGACCGATTACACGTGTACTCCCGGGTTTGTTGCGTTTAAACAGCGAGAGCGTATATTTGTGGTTGACCAATTTTGTCCAGAACATGACGAGATAGACAGAACAACCCATAGGAAAAAATCTTTTGGAAAAAAAAAATGGAATTTTTTTACTTACGATCTTTAAAATGTTTCATTTATGTATTTTTATTTGACTGATATCGAATGAGAATTAGATAATAGTAATTTAAGAAAAGTGATCGATGATCGATGCCAAGAATGAGTAACAAAAAGGAAAAGAAAAAGAAAAAAACCTAATTCGAATAACTTACCAACACTATGATGATAAGGTTGCATTCCACCATATGTTGGGTGTTGAAGTGTCGCCTCCCCATTGGGCAGCCCCTGTGCTGGAATCGACAAATGGAGGGCATCTACACTTCAGTAAGCTCAACTCTTATCAGGGACGGACCTAACTTAGTGCCCCTGTCTCAATGAACCCGATCCTATCGAAGTTTGACTCTAATCTACTTTGGTAGATACTGATAAAGAATGCATCGATTTATCGGGATGACAATTTAATCGAACAACTGTATTAACTCCAATAAGATATATAAATTCGGTACAGTTGTAAGATAGCCAGCCAGCTATTTGAAGCTTTTCAAAGTATATCAATGAATGAGATGTCCTGTTATATAAAAGTAAAATCATGAAAGGAAAATGGTGAGACAATGAAACATAGACAGATATAGGAAATAAGTAGAGCATGGGGTTGTCGTTGGTGATAGCATTTTCGCGATTTGAGCTGGCAATGGTTTGGTCCTGCGCGAAAGTAGAAAGAGAAATAGGAAAACCCGTGGCGTAGCGACGCACCGAGCGCCGTCGTACTGGGCGAGGTTATTTCCTTCGCCGGTGGAAACGCGGAATAATAAAGTCCGTCGTCGATTGGTCGGGTATTGCGCAGGGGCGGCACACTGCGCCTGAGTTGATACTCACGTCCCGAGTAGGTTTGCGGTATCCCGTTGGTATAGACACCTGGATCCGAACCTGCTGGTTGACCGTTTGGTGTTTGGGCGGCCATGTTGAAATTGGGCATCGTCGGCGAGGGTAACGACGGTATCGCCCCGTTAACTGGCTGTCCTGTGGAACCTACGAGCAAACCTGATCAGTATACAACGATTACCCTCTTGCTCTTGCAATACGGACTTCTGTCGCAAACCTCCGCTCCTCATCAATTCTCACTCTCTCTCCCCCTTTCATACAACATACACGTGCATGCACACCCTTCATTCTAGTTCTACCTTCTATCAATCGATTTCATCTCATAAATGGACGAATATAACTAGCCTTTAAATGGATAGACCATCAGGGATGATTTCTACTCGAAAGCTATGCAACCATACTGTCATGAAGTATGCTCATGTTCTTCATTCAACATGGATCAAAATCAATTGATCAGCAAGTTTATTTTATTTTATTTTAGGTGTCAAAAGAATGATGAATATCGATAAGAAAAAGAGTAAAGAACAACTAAAGAATCAAATTGTTCAAATATTTGTATTCTTTTCCTCTTTGAAATGGTATTACCCTCTTCTTCTAAAACGAGACTCGACGTATAACCCAAGCAAGCGTTTGCGGAGGGACGATTTCCGCATTCGCTATACCCACTCTCTATACCTTCTCTCTATACCCTTTCCTTCCTCGTTCTCTTTCTCTCTGTTTTCTCTTTTATCGAAAGATCGGAGTCGGAGAGAGGAAGAGAAAGAGAAAAAGAGAAAGGGCCGTGCTTCCTCGAAGTTTCTACTTCCCGTTCGGCGAGCTTTCGATAAAGTTTCGCGGTACCCAGCAATATCTTTCGCCCGAGTCACGCTCGGTGAAAATGTTGTATTGATTTACGAGCCTGTTATAAGGCAAGCAGCGAGAGAGTACGTTCTTCTTCTCTTTTCTTCGAAACGCGCACGCGAGACCGCTCGCGGATGTTCTACGCAGAAGAGGTTGCTTGGCAGACGAGGGTGGTACAGGGCAAAAAAAGGTTTGGGAAATCGAGCGTTTTCCTACTAGAAGGGTACGTATAAATATGCGTTTTCGTCTATATGTGGGTGTGTGTGCTAGTGCACGGATGCTTCTCGCTCGTTTCTTCTTCTCCACGCTGTCGAATGTTTCCCGGGAAATCGAGCATTTCTCCGATTCCAAGCACTCCCTCTTTCTCTTTCTCTTTCACTCCCTCTTCACGAAATTGATGTAGCTCGACGCAACGTTATACCGCGAGATTTTCCTTCTAAACGTCGGATTTGTACAGGAGGAGAACTGGGGGAGGAGAAGGAGGAGGAGTTGGTATTGTAACGTGAGTCCTTATCCGACGAAATTCGAAACGTTTTAAACTATGAGTCATTTAATGTTTCGTCCTAAATGGATTAAAATGAATTTTTCTTTTAGTTATTACATTTGATAATTTACCTATGTTTGAAACATTCACACATACACACGTACAAATACATAAAAGTATTCATTATTTGCTTGTGGATGATATAGAAGATAGTTGATACATTCATTTAATTATTGCTCTGATGTTTTAATTAGATGTTTCTCGTTGTTTCTCATATTTTATAATAATTAAGAAAGAATAGAATTTACCGGAAGTCGGTGGTACAACGGGATTTGGCATGCCATTAAGGGCGTGTGGTAGTTGCCCAGCAGCTAGTGCGGCCATTGGGCTGATATACGTTCCCTGTGCCGTTGCAGCTGCCATGAGCGCTGCTTGTTGCTGAAACATATGAATATTTTCGTTTTAGAATCGTACGTCAAACGAATGGTGGTTTGTTGTCGCAGCTGCACAATTTCCCTTATATGCGGGAAATTTTGAGAAATAGTTGAATTGAAAAGTTACGACGAAAGTGACAATTCAACGAAATCAAGTGTACATATAATAACGAGAAGAAAACTATTACCAATTGTACATCTTGGTAAGGGGTACAACTGTAGATTGGTAATGCAGTAACGGAAGAACCATTAACGGTAATACGACCCACCTGGGCGTAAGCGCCGTAAGCGTTGAACTGATTGAAGACAAAGGGGTTAAGGAGGCTCATGTTCCCGGCCATTTGCTGCATGCGTCTTAGTTGTCTCTCTTTCTCAGTGTCCGCGAACTTTACCACTACGCTGGATGACGCACCCTGAAACAGAAAAGCAATCGTTATCAGTAAAAGAAAAAAATAATTGCTGGAAGTGATTTAAAAGAAGCTTTTTTCTCTTTCCCCTATTTTATTCTATTCTTTTCTTTAACAAACGAGCACGGATTAGGACTGTAACTCGAACACGGTTTAATGAGGTTCAAGAGTTAGGGAAAATTCCAAGCTCTCGGTGGTATAGGGAGGAGGAAATTCGCGTGGGAGGTTTCCAGACTGATGGCATCTTGTGACGACGACGACGACGACGACGACTAAAGTAAGGATGACTTAATCGGGCGTGTAGATGGTATATACGAGCGACGATTATGTGGCCCCGTATCTGGGAAACTGGTTACATGGTTTATCACGTATGTACTAAGCCGTTCACAATGTAAATTGCCGTCTTATGTCAGGCTAGTCTGAACACAGGATCGGATAGTCCTGTCAGCCATCTCGTATCCGATGTAATTTCCGTTAGAAACGGTGCACCCACTGTTTTAAGATCCTCCAAACGTACCGTACTCAGTTTGTAAAGCTATAAGTAGTTTGCAAACAGCTTCGTAAACCTGTTGGGTCTTTAAATATTCCATCGATGAACATAAAATATAAAATATAATTTCGATAAATCTGAACGATTATATTTTATAGCCCAGTTTATTAAATTCAACAGTTAACATAATAAATAGGTTATTGTAATGAGTATGAATTATGAGAAAAATAAGTTAAAAGGTATCCTATCTAACAAGAAAAGATTTCAACGTCTTTTGGGACTCCTACAAGGACGATACATAAGGCGATGATGCTCATACGACGTCTAAAATATAAATGGAAAGGCAACAGGTGGTCAGTAGCCATTGTGGCTGCGGAGAAAAGCTTAGCTTTCGAGCTTCCCCGTGATATATTATATTCGGGTCATCAATGTAAATGCTGGGCGTGTCTGAGTTTATATAACTGCCGTAATATTATAACACGAGGACACGCAAAGTCGCAGCAGGCTTGGCGCATGCATTCCCTTTTTACTTGATATCTCTTTTTTCTCTTATTTTTTCTTTCAAGCCTTAAAGCCACCAAATCTACACATATGAATGAATAAATTTCACTTTTATACAACTGTGTATACATTCGTAAATGTACTGACACATACCTACAAATACGCACGCGCAACTTTCTTAACCGTTTAAGTTTCAAATTCTTCCAATTTCATGTCAAAAAGATCCTTAGTACGTTTCGACCATTACCTTCGTGACAAGATTGTTCCAATAAGCTCTCGTACTTTGATTGTTCAAGACTATCAATGTACATTTCTAATTTATCCAGCATGGTCACGCGAGGTAAGAAAAAGAATCAACGAAGAGATAATCGCGAAAACATCGAACGATTAGAAGAAAACAGTCGGTGCTTTTAAAATGTTGGTAATGAAGTGCTTTTTCAACTGTTACAATCGTTGCTCACTAAACGTTCTGAATAATCAATGTATGCGGTATGTAGAAGTAGCAGCGGTAGTACCACCAACACCACCAGCTCCGTCAACCTTCGGGTCCGTCATTAACTTATTAGTGCTATGGGCACGTTTCGGTTAACGATCCATTACACAAATTAACACGTTGGTGGAGCAATGCGTTAGCCGCTACTCGTCGATTGCGCGTGCATAAATAAATTATATGACCCGTACAGTTTACCGGAGTGAAGAGACCAGAAGAGAGAGATAGAAGTAACAGGGAGGAGAAGGAGGAAGGTGAAAGGAAGAGGAAAGAGTAAACGTGTGTATGGGAGAGAGAGAGAGAGAAATTCCATCATGTTAGCCGATAATTGCGTTGTTTCTATAAGATATACAACACATTTCTATTCGCTTTCGGCGAAATACGATCGTCATGTTAACGTTTTCTACGATATTGATTCAACGATTATTTGTCCGAGTAAATACCCCTTTAATGACGGCATGTCCGTGATTCGATTGGTGGACGAACCACGCACCACCTATGTTGGTCGTCGTTAAACTCTCGATAACGTACTCGTGATAGGCATTTTGCTCGGTATGTACCAACAGTAATTTACTTTCGTTTAGAGAAGTCTACTCTCGTATGATAAAACTTATTCCTCGTAAAAATAACTCTTTTAACGGATCATTGAGTTTTCTTTTTTATTACCACGATATATCACGGGAATCAATAATTTGGAATATTTGGTAACAAAAAATTGAACAGGTCGAAAGGTAGAGACGCGTAGATAGGAGGCTGATAGACTTCTCTGGTTTCAAAGATGCTTTTAATCATAGACCACCAACTCGAATGCATCTTATGGTATCGTCTGTAATTTAATGACATTGAAATACACGCCAGGTGCTAGAGAAAGAGAGAGAGAGAGAGAGAGAGAGAGAGTAACGCGATATATTCCAACGATCGATTGCAATGTCCATACGGATCTATAAACCTAATCTATGTAGAAGAGGATGAGAATCAAGACGAAGAGAAGGAGTACAAATCATTGGACACAAGACTAAAAGATACATATCCTTGACTATCTCAAAGGGAGTATAATTCGATGCAGCCTAGTGTGTTTTAGACTAAGCAACGGAGCAAGTATAGACATCAAAGAACGTTTGGTTCTGCTTAACAGCAATTCCATTGGTAACGATATGGAGAGATCAATGACGATTAATTAGATGCAATGCACCTGTTCTTAATTTCTCACAGTAATGATTATTCCTATTTCCAACTCATTTTCTTTTTTTAAAGCAAAACCAATCACCGTCTTTGTGTTTTTGTTCTTTACGTCGCCCATAATTTAACATTTTTCAGGGCTGACATTTCTTTGACCCTATTTTTAAAGTAAGGCACCAAAGGGAGATTAACGGGTGAATAAATTCATATAGCAGGTACGTTGGAAAAATATTAAGGCCCTTCAAGTTATTTTTATTCAACCCGTATAACTTATTTCTTTTTTTTTTTTTTACAATATTTTTCTAACGTTTCAGTGCTATCGTATAAAATATTTGCCAATTTGCCAACAAGCTCTTCAAAATCTGAAGTACACGCTCTAATAATAACGAGCATAAGAAAAAAGAAAAAAAAAACGAAGAAAAATCAAATCTAAAGTAAGAAATAGAGATAAAAAGAAAGGAATGAGCGAACGATCAGCTGGTTCGTATAAAAAGCAGGAAAACGCAAAAGGTGCCGGAGAAAGCGTTCTTTGTGCGAACGGAATCGCTCGTGCAACTCGTTATGTGCTCAGAGAATAACACGACACGTGTTGTGCAGGAAAAATAATTTGCCTCACACTACCAATAGCCTCGACACTGTGTGTGAAAGGTCTCCTCTATCTCGTCCCGCATCTTCCTCTCTCTCTTTCTCTCTATCTATCTCTATCTACCCTTTTCATATGTGTTTTAACGTCGATCTTCATGTGTGCTGCTAGCAGCTCTCACCCTACCCGACGAGCTTCCCAACGTATGTGACATTTATGCGCAGTAGATACACACATATATATCGACATTGCATGTGCGGACAAGACAAGAAGGGAGAGATGAGGATGATGAGGTGGAGGAGGAGGAGGAGGAGGAATAGGGGAAGGGAGAAAGGGAGAGAGGTCGTATCAGACGCAACGAAGCTGAAGCTTCATTATTGGGGGATTACGGTTCATTAATTCCGATCCAACGTTCTGAACTACACGCGAAAAGGAAAAGCCACCCCAAGTGATATCATGCAGAGAACGTTTGAAGCTGCTTCTCTCTCTCTTACCCTCTCTCTCTCTCTCTCTCTTTCTCTCTCTCTTTTCCCTTCTTGCTCATTATATCTGTCCTACGTGTTACTGATAACGCTACTACTTTAAAAACATCGATATATTTTTTTTTAACTGTTCAGCTCCATTATCTGCAGTTTGATTCAGCTTCTTCTCTTACGTAAATGGTCCTGACCATCGATCAATTCATTCCTCTGTCCATTCGTTAGTCATCACCTCACGCGTTTTATTCGAAAATAAAACTAGCAAGACATGGTACTGTTGAATAGTCGTAATTGGTTGTTTCTTGTTCCTAGAACTTACTAGTAGGAGATATACCTCATTTTAAAGATCCGAGTTGTTAAACTTTTGGATTCAAAGAGTCGCGTTTTTCGTTTCTCTAATGTTAACATAAATTTTAACAAGTAACGTGCGAGAGAATGGCAAAGGAAGTCGAGAAGAAACAGAAGAATTCCATATCAATATTATTTTACGCAGCAGCAACAGCAGCAGTAGCAATATTGCAACGATATACGTGAATGTATCGCAAATCATTTTCCTTTCCGCAATTTTGTTTTTTTTCCTTTTATTCTTCTTTTTTTTGTAAAAATGTTTTTGTATCTCCTTCTCTTCCTTCTTGCACTATAACCCCAGCAACTCCGACGCTTTGCAGTTTGTGAACTGCAAATATTTGTCGAAGATCCTTTCATGTCTGAAAAATAATGCTTCAGGCCCGCTTTAAGCACCCCGCCGGCTGTTTGTTTCCGTCAGAAGTTTTTCTTTCGGCGCCAACAACTATCAAGCAAAAGAAAAAGGAAGCACAAATTCTATTTCGTTTAAGCAACGGCTTCCTTCCAACGAGAAAACCTTTTTCTTTTTCTATTATAACATTTAAAAAAATGTTCAATTATATTGCATACAAGCCAAACGATTAAAACAATTATTTAACGATTATAAATATCCGTTTATTATTTTTAATTAGATATACAGGATCAAATGAACTTTGTGCTTGATGTTCAGACAATCTGGGATTTTAATGGGAATTTGGAAACTTCTAAGACCATAAGAATGATCATCATACACTGTTTATCTCTTTGAAAAGTAAGATAGAGGAATTGAAGAGAAGAGAGGAGAGAGAAGGGAAGAGAGTATAGATACAATATCGACAACGGGCGTACCAACGGAATGAAGCAATTATCTACTGATTGGAGGCTCTCCCGTTAGCCGCACAATCACACTTGCCAATCCACCGACTGGTAATTTCAATAGATACAACTCAAACCGCAAGACAGACCGGAACGCCTATTGCCTCTTGTCGATGTGATTCTACGGCGGAACCTAAAGCGAGATACAAACAATCCAATTCAGCGGTGTATTTCAAATTACCAGTTGTGGCTTACGCTAAAATCACCATAATTAGATGTAGGTACGAGCTTGATCGAAAGTAAGGAATAGTCAGAAGTCAAGTTAAGTGTAACAAATGTCTATTGAAAAATAACTTCATCAAAATGACAGATCCTAATATTTCCAAAACATTTTTCAACAATACTTTAATATTCATTTGACGTAATCGAAAGATTTAATTAGAAACGTAATGACGTTAATGTGTAAATTGTGAATTTTCCTTTCCGCTTTTGATTTTGCTTTTATTGCGAGACATTTCGAGATAGCGCAGGGAAAGCAAAGGGTAGAAATTGTGAGAATAGGGGGAAAAGAGGGATGCGTTTCGAGGCGTGACAAGAAATGTCATACGCTCCAGAAGGCATAACTGCGTGAAAAGTAGGCTTGCTCTCTTTCTACTTCCTTTTCTCTTTCATTCTCTTGCATGCATACCAATCCCTGACACAAACCACAAGAGACGAACTGCGAAACTGATAGAAATACAGAACCCTTGGAGAAATATTGATGGTATTACGGAAACTGTTCTCTCCCTTCGAGAGAAGTCACAGGAATACTAAGGGTTCAAATATTATTCTACATAAAATGTGTGTGGGGCGTAGCAAATTTAGAAGCCTAACTCTTACAACTTATTGACTTTCTTTCATTCTACAATATGAAAATAAAATTCTAATACGAATCGTAATGATCGATAAACTAATGCACCACACGTTAACACACGTAAAATATTAATTTGAAGTCTATGCCCACGAGATATGTTAATGGCAGAAGACTTTTCATGCATTTTGCTCGTTCGAATGGCGTATCACGAGGCGTATAACTACTTCCACTTGACATTTCAGGGAACCTAGGCTAGCCACTTGACTGCGACGTCTGTCGGTTAGAGGATGTCTGCTGCTTCACGAGAAGGTAGAAGGAAGGTTAGGCAGGAGGAAGGGGGAGAAAAGGAGCTAGAGTTGGAGGTGGAAGAGCTTGATTCCAAACCTGTAGGAAGGATGTCTAACCTGGAGCAGGTAAGCACGAAGCTTGGCGTGGTCAATGAGGGGCAGACAGAGAGGGAGAGAGAGACAGAGAGTGAGAGAGAGAAATGGATAGTCAGATACCCTCAGAACGCTCGACGTTCTGTCCATCCTCTTCTCCTTCTCCTTCTCCTTCCAGTTGAAGGGTCCTTGAAATATTCTCGCTAGATCCCTCATATCTACAAAGCACTGGCACAATACGCGCATCCCTCGGTCTAACAGGCCTTAATCATGCCAAGGACCTTACTCTAGTCGGTCGTTGGCGTCCTGCGATGCTACTACTATCGTTCTCCTACCAAACTCTGCTAGTGCCAAGTATAACTAAACGAATCTAACGTCGTCACTTAATTGTTCGTCTCATGGTACATACCAGACAAACTTCTACAATCAAACTCCTACTCTTATCCTATATATTATATACAGGGATGATGGAAGGAAAACATTTGCTACTCTTGCTTATATACAATTATTTTCGAACCCTCCAATTTGAGATATCAAGCTAGCACTAGCAGGCTTAGCTAACTGATGGACTCCGCTGTGCTTTAGATCCCCTTTTAAGTCTTCAATTAGAGAAGATATTCCACGATCGCGTTTGTCTTCTCCCGATGATTATAATTACGACAGGAGATGCGTCATCAAATTGAAATTATCTACCTACGCTTATATTGATCCGAATTTACGTAAGTCATTAATCTTACGTAACATATCATTACGATTTAGTCTAGTTTTTATAGCCTAATAACATCCGTTCATTCGTTGAGGAACTATTATCTTGAGCATCGTTCATTATATTTTTAGGACAGTCTACTTTTTCATTTGTAATGATATAAATTGGACGTTATTCTTGAATGTCACGATGCGAATCAGTATCTATGGATTTCGGTTTATCAAGTATAAAAGTGTTCAAGCATTAAAAGGAAAGAGAAAGATAGAGAGAGAAAGAGCTATCAATTTCAGGAGTCATGATTTCTCAGACCCTCCATCATCGTGCGGCACGTCGTCGCCTACAGGTCGTTGGCGCGTCGTCGAGCGTTACGGTATCAGATTGCAAATCAATATCTTATTTCTTAGGTATGAGCCAAGATGTCGCGTTCGTGACGCAGTTTCTTACCCAACGACGATGTCGAGACGCGTTTGAGAGAAAGAGACGAGAAGGGAAGTAGATACAAGTATATTTATACATGTTATATATACAGGTACGTATATAAGTATCTACTAGAAGGTTTATATATTTATGTATGTGTGTGTGTATGTGTGGGATATGTATATATCTATATACATAGAAGGATAGAGAAAATGGAAGGAGTATGCTAGAACTTGTGGCAATTCGAAGGAAACCAGAGCGAACGTAGTCAAATCGAATTACTCTCGAGGTTCTGCTCCATCGTTATACGGTGGTCTCTACGACGAAGCGTTTTGCAGGAAGGGTCCTTTAATTTCGTGTAAATTAAGGACAGAGAATTATTTTTGGTTAAACGTATTTCCTACAAACGACACACGGGATATACTGCTTCCCTAACGAGTACTAAGATGCGTTTCAAAATAATTTCACCAAAAAATGATGTTTAATAATTAACTTAAAGTATTCTCTTTTCTATCGGATGTTACATTTTTGATCATACATTTGTTTTAATTTTATTATATTTTTGTTTTCAACAAGTAAAATAAATCAAAAAGTAGGGGGGCTTTCTTTACAGTACTACGCATCCCTAAACGCAAAACGGATTCATTGTATAGGTTTCTCGTCTTGCCTACCTCACCATCTCTAAAATCTTGTAACATCGGCGTCGAGATTTGCATAATTTGCCGCAATAATGAAGCTATCTGCATATTACGTCCCACTCGGTACTGGGATGACTTTTAGGAGCTAACAGTACCGAATACGAGTCCCGAACTTCCCTCCTCTTCTTTCTCTCTCTCTCTTTCTCTCTCGTGTGCTTACACATGCTCATACCACCTTCTTCCTCTATTCAGCTATTAGATTACGACAATATAACGAGTAATATCTACGCTACGAGACCGCAATTCCACCTGTCCTTTCTACTTCTCTGCTTTCGTTACTCTTCTCTTCTCTTCTTCTACTTCTCGTGCCACTTTGTTCTACGACGTAAATTATAATGTCAACTTTACAGTACAAAGCTGTTGAACTTTAAATGGAAATAGTGACAAATGTTTATACCTCATATTTTGTACGATTCCCTAAAGAAATCTACCCTACTTATTAATTTGATAATTTATAAAAATTATTCTTATTAAATTAACAATACGATAGTCAGAGTAGTAACGTTGATGAGTGTGTTAGAGAACCATAGTCGATAGGCAATAATTTGAATGGGCTGCGAACGGTCTCTCTCATCCAAGAGACGTCCAGCTTTACGAACTTTTGCCAATCAGCACGTGCAATCCCGGTTGGAACTCATTGACAATTCAATTACAACTAGAGATTCTCGGTCTCTAACACTAAGCCGAGAAAGTTTGGCGGTTTGACGAGGAAGACCGAGTAGCAACTGGACGCCTTCGTAGACGTCGATTCTATGCCGTCATCTTCCTTGTCGTCGGAGACCAATGGAAAGGGCTTTTCTCGGGGCTTTATCTCTCTCCCTCTGTACTAAGTGTTATGCAGATTTCTGTTTGGCCGATCATTACTAGGGTGTTTGTTGGTAGAATAGCCAGCCATTCGACGGTCCCAGTCCATTTTCCTAAGAACCTGGATATTTAGCCTCTTCCTTCAGTCTAAAGGAGCTTTGTGGTTCAACCAAACTACGATATCCTTTATATTATTGGTGTTAAACATCCATCCCAAAGTTTGAAGCTTTAAGTTTTCAAGCAATATGAAAGGACTTTGTATTTTTTAACAAAAATCATGTTATGTGGGAAACCGTTTTCTTTGTTTATGGTACGCCTATTAATAAATCAAATTTAATAGAACACGTCGTATGCTAATTTGAGGCTACTGTTCAATATTTTATATCCGGATAATCATACTTTCTAATAGTATAAAATAAAACAAAAAGAAAGAAGGTTCGAAATGATGCTCATTAGTTTGTTTTTTCCTACTCACCGGCATAGTTTGGCTACCGTGTAGAGAATTTATCGCCGCTAGTGCTTCTTGATGCGACGACAGCTTAACGAATGCACAGCCTGAAACAGAAAAATGAAAGCACCACTTGTAGAAAAAGTTCCTTTCGTACTTGCCAAATATGCTTTTCGAATTCACCGGCTTCGAAAACTTTTTATTTTTTCTCTCTTTCACTCTTACTCTCATTTGTTTCTTTCATTCTAAAGAGGAAGAATAGGTGATATCGAGAGAAGTAGATTCTTTTTTTTCTTTTTCTTCTTCTTCCTTCTTTCTGAATCTCGATGAGAAGTTCAGAACGATACACTCCGACACTCTCGAAAAGAAGAAGTAAAAGAGCTTTTATATACGTTTTATCATCGTGAAAGATCCATTCGAAAAACGAGAGACAGGAGTTCCGTTTCAACCATTGTCAAGACCAACAGAGAGATAGAAAGAGAAAAAGGAAAAGAGAGAGAGAGAGAGAGAGAGAGAGAGAGAGGAGAGAGAAAACGTTTCACAGCTTGATGATGGAACGATTAATCGCCCCTACTTTCTGTGGTATGAGCGCGCGCGCGCTCACGTACCTGGAAACGTATATATATAGATATATAGGTATATAGGTATAAAGGTATATCATATACATATATATAGGGGTGTGTAAGCACATAGACAGAAGAGCATCGTTATAGTTACATGGAAGACACGAAGACAAAGAGCTCGAGGGCGCTTTGAAAAATTGACGCGCCAACGGAGCGCGCAACGTGCACTTAATAAAGATGTTTACTACGAAGAGAGAAACACTTCGTAATCCGGGACACACCGACGGCTTCGGGAGCAATAACGATTTCTATCGGCGTACTCGGGAGCCTGAATGATTGCTACTACCCCTTCTTAAACCCCCAACCCTCCTTCCTTTCTCTATCGCGTTTTCTACGTCGATTCTCTGACACGATCTTCCAACTTGAAAACAATCATTCCCTCTCTCTATTTCTTCTTCTTCTTCTTCTTCTTCTTCTTCTCATCTCCATACTCGGACTCTTCTGTCTTTTCTTTCTTTCTACCCGTTTAATACCTATATCCTACTTTCTCCTCTTTTCTTTTCCTGCCATTTTTATCGGATCACGTTTATTAGTCGATTTCTTTTTTTATCTTCCTCGAGGGCACGAACGAAGTTAACGCGATAGAAGCTCCCGTTGACGTGTGAGAACGTCGTGTTCGAATGGGAGAGGAAAAAAGAAGCGGGTGATAGGGAGGGGGATCAGGGGAGCAGGGATGGGGTTGTCGTCGTTGGGGTTGTCTCCGGGACAAAGTCGATTTTTACGCGTCTCGCGTACGCGACATTTCCAACGAAATCGATTAAGGACATATGTCGCTTGCATGGGCATCGTGAAAAATAAATTAACTTCGATCGCGATACGCTACCAAGCAGCAGCACCAGGAGAAAGGAGAACAACCAACTCGACTACGACGACTACGACTACGACTACGACTACGACTACGACGACTACGACGACGACGACGACGGCAAAGTTGCTAAGGGTTTGGCCCAAGGGCTTCAGGGGCATTAGGGCGAAAAGAGGGCGCCCCTTTTCTCATACCTGCTGAAGTATGACGGGACTAACGTTTCACCCATTCCAGTTTTCAAACCCCTGGACCACCCTCTCGCCGTTTCACTAAGGAACACCTCCCCCAACCCCTACCCCAACCCCTTTCCATCTCTCTCTCTCTCTCTTTCATTTTCTCCCTTGTTGTTCGGCCGACGTGAGAAGACCAGAAGAAGGAGGGGGACAATTTAAAGCTTTTGATCGATATCGAGCGTTTAAAATGTTTACGGTGCGTTGATATCAAGTTAAAAAAATAGACTATTTATGTGGAGACTGATTTTACTGAAAAAAATCACTTATCTTTTCAATATCCACTAAAGAACAAAAACAAATTAAAACAGTGAATTCTAATTAAAAGCGATATACAAATATTTGTGCAATTAGAAAATTATTTAACGAAATAAAACATAAACCCGTGGAATATTAAAATAAATACAAAAAATGATATAATTCAAATCCATATAGAACACAAATTTATATAAATTAGTTTTACCACAATACGATTCTGCTCGAGGTAATTTCGAATTAACGCGCTAGCTTTGTATTATGAAATAATTAATTAATTTTTAGTATCTAAAATGAGTTTCTGCAAAAATATAAAAAAAAAAATAGAATTTTCAATTGTATATAAAAACAAGAATGTTTAAACCCAGATTTGAAAAACCGAGATATAAACTCGAACTATAAAACAAACACGGTGATATCCTGTAAATATCATAATTAAAATTTCGAATGAATGATATACAAGTTAGTTCGTAAACGAGGGATGAAATAGAAATAGAAATAATAATTTAAAAGAAAAAAGAAAAAAAAAGCAACAAATGCAAAAAGTATTTGAAAGCTATTGAATTTAATGCGAACGATAAGTGTGTCTTCGTAACAAAACTAAAACGTTAGTTAACCGATATTACGCCGAAAAGACAAAAGCGTTCTTTCCACTTTGTTACCGGCAGCTCATTAAGCAGCATTGTCTGACGTCACTATACTTCTCGTTTACTACGAAGTACTTGTCCCGGACACCTGGCGGCCATTGTACCGATGATAATGTCGCGATGTCAAGCTCATGCCGCTACATTAATCACGAGAACCGGCTTCTCGAAAACTCTACGTCGTTTAAACCCAACGACGACGAAAACGTTCGTTCTTATCTTTCCCTCTCTTTACCAGTTATGTTTCACGACGCTTGGAATTCGTCGTCATCGTCATGTAATGGAAAAAAAAACCTTATCCATTTTTGTTCGACTTTTAAACGGGGAGACCTTTTAATAAAGCTAGCTATTTCCCATCCTGAGTTGCATCAACGATTCGTGAACAAGAAAACATTGTCAAACATTTGTTCAAAAATACACACTGGCAAAAAATTATTACGCGTTTTTGAAAGGTTTCTCGTAACGAGATCTTTGACTACCTTTGCCCCATGCTAATTAAAACTACACGGTTATTTTCATTTCACTTTTTTTATACATTTAGCGTTTCTACTTTTTGTCAAGAGAAATAGTAAAAATACGAGCGACGAAATGATAACTGAAAAAAAGCAAGCTGACCTTTTTAATAAATTTAAAATAATAATACAATTTGTTTAACAATAGTCTCGTCAAAGATTTAATGCATTACCATATACAAAAATTGTGATTTCATCGAAATAAAATTGTAAGATGGTAATAAAATCGTATGCGAGATTGATATGTTCCTTGAACTGACGGCAAAACTTACTGGTTGACTATGGGGGTTGGTTGGTTTTTTGATACAAAACGCGATGCTGTAAAAATCTGCAGAGGGCTTCGAAAAGCTTTCTACGAGTGAAATTCCCAACGGAGTTTTCGAAGAAGAGATGCGCTCTTGAGATTTTTCTCGACTGTTTTCTACCGAGAGAGGGTAAAGGGTCCTGAGGAAATAAAGGACTCGAAATTTTCCAAAGTTCTTCAACGTGCACATATATATCTATCTATATAGTATATGTCTATGTATATAAAGAGAAAGAGAAAAGGGGTTGAGAGATATAGATCGGTTGAAGCATCTTCTGGTTGCTTCGAAAACTATGTTTGGCCTCCTCGAACAACGAAGAACAACAAACAGTGGACAAACCGCTCGTAGAAACGCTCTTCCAACGTTAGATATCCGACATGGCGTACTTTCGTGAAATCGCCCACCCCTATTCATTCTCCGTCAAACTCCAACCCTTCCTCCACCTCCTTCTCCACCTCCTCCTCCACCTCTTCCTCTTCTTCTTCTTCTTCTTCTTCTTCTTCTTCTTCTTCTTCTTCGTCACAGGCTCCGGAACCCAATCGATAAAGCTTGCGAGACTTTCCACTCATATGCTTGATTGCTCGACAAACATGCCTAAGTTTATCATTGGAACCTACGATGCTGTCGACTACCATCACAAACTCACACGTCTTACCTTCTCTTCATCAAGGCTCTTTTGCACTTTGGAATTGCTCTTATCGTATACTTCCGATTGCTTCCTGTACTTTTTTCAATCGTTCGATCTAACCATACGTTTCGACAATGTCATTTGAACCGATTTCTTCATCGTATTTCATACTTATTGGGCTTCGTAACTTTGAAAATAATATTTCTATTGCTAGTTCAAATTATCGTCAAAGACGGATAATATTGCAGGGCACGTAAATGACGTATTTAAAATGATACATAGGCAGTTGTTTTACACGCATTTAGAAGGGATGATTTTTCATCGAAGTATTTATTATAAATCTGTTCGAAATTTAGTTGGTAATATTGCGCCTTTCACTTTTGTACCTGTTTCACCCCGAATTCTAAAAATAACAAGACGTTTATGTTATATTCAGGCCTCCTTGTGAATTAAAACTGTTAGGGTAAAGGCGTTCGATATTTCTCAAGGTAATCTGGTCCTCTCTTTTTCTTTATGAGCTGCTTACTAATCGATCTTGCATTCTCGTACCTAGCTAGTTTCGCCTCCAAGGAAATTCTCTTTTTCTTTATCAATGATGTATCGACGAGTGTTCGAGGCGAAGAGTTGAACGGTGAGAAACGTTTTAACCCTTTCAAATCTCCTAAGCTTTATTCGACATTCCCTAGGTAAGAGGGTTACTTCCTTTTATTGTACTTTTATCGGGATTACTTGGAAAACTTTCCAATTCTTTGATAGTAATGAATGACAAGACTGAATAAAACTAAGACGTTTTCTTATTTTTCTTCTTTTTTGTTTTTGCGGGCCAAGTTAAGATAAAAATTTGAAATCATTTAGAACATATCTAACGTACGTTATAATCCAAAACTCGCACGGTAATAAACTTTTTAAAGAATATCGATTTAGTTAGAAATGACGTTATAGCTAACGAAGTTGATCGAACCTCTAACAAAAAGATATCCTTTACACGTGTCGATCGTCATTCGCGTGGCATTTCTGTGTCAACGGAAGGGAATCTTATTATTTCGTTAATGGCTTTGGAATAGATAAAAAAAAAAATAAAGAAAAAAAAAGAAAAATAAACGATTGTGGGAAATGTCCACAACCGGACGTGACCAAGCGGAAACTAGTTAGGTGAAGATTTTGTAAGCCCTTAACGTTACACATCGATCAAAAATTCATTGTAAGTTCGTGACAAAATACCAAAAACATTTGACGAACAAAATAGAAAAAGAATATTTTATTTATTTATTTATTTTTTTTTTCGATTAAACGACGAATATCAAATTTTTAATTCAAGAAAAATTCATGTTTTTTGTTTTCTTTTTGGAAGGAAATAATTAACGAAGATTTTCCTATGCAACAAACTGAAACAAATCAATGTTATTAACGAGACTCTTAAATCTGTGATGCTAACAGAATACAAGCTCTCGTAATTGGTGCTTTACAATCAAATTTATAAAATAGATAGAAACCGTAAAGCCTTGTCAAGACCACCACCACCAGCACCACCGAGTTCCCAATCCTATTGCAACAGTGAGTTGCAAAAATATGCGCGTTGGCGTTCCTCTTGCACGCACATGGGCAAAACGTTTCGACAAAGAGGGAGGCGAAGGGAATAGGAGGGATTAAAAACGCTGACAAAGTTACGAAACACTCGTATGCTCGGCCCTTTTTATATTCGCGAGATGAAACTGAGGCGGTGCAACGTAACGTACAGTAAAAAGAAAGAAAAAAAAATACAAGAGTAGAGTGAAAAAGAGAGAAGAATAACAGAGACACAGGGGTGCTTGTGGATGGGTGGGGTTAAAGCGCGAGAATGGAGATTATATACGAGAGGTTCGGACGAAGGGAGGACTGAAGGGAGAACCTGTGTGACTCTGCTGAGGGCTCGAGAAATTCGGTATAAGAGATTTGAGGAAGGAAAGAGAAGAACACGCAAATCCGGTGAATAATAATAATAAGAAAAAAAAGGAATATAAAAAAGTCTCGTATAAAAAAAAAAAAAAAAAAAAAAAAAAATAGAAAGATGGAAGAGAGCGGAGACAGATAAAAAAGAAAGAGAAAAAAAAAATTCTGCGATCTCGACACTGCCCACGGGGACGAAGGTAGTCCTTTCCATTTTTCACAAAGCTCGGAATAGTACATATCCCCCTTTTGTATATATTCTCTCTATCTTTCTTTTTTTCTCTCTATGAAGCTTGTCTCTTCCAGAAACACATAGCCATACTCCAAGAAATCGGCCCACTTTTCTATCCAAAATTGTATCACAATCGTTTCTACAGTATCGTTAATTAAAACGTTCCTTCAACAAGTGATTCGACAATGATTCACCTTACCTGAATATACACGGAGAAACTAAAGAGAACTAGAATGAGAGAAAGAGAAAATGGTTGAAATAATAATTGGAAGATAGAAGAGAAAAGGAAGATAGATAGAAAATGAGAATTTGATCGTTCTGAAATGCATTTCTAGAGTAGGAGACCGTAGTCGCATCAGTTTCGAGGAAATTCTAAACGAGTTACAAACGCATTTCAAACCTCCCACACCCTTTAGTTTCATTCTCCCTCTTTCTCTCTCTCTCTCTCTCTCTCTCTCTCTCTCTCTCTACCTCTCATACTGTGGGACAAGTTTCTAGGCTTCGAATTCGCCATTATTACTGCTAATTCCGCGCCGTCGATTCCGGACAATTAATGCCGTCATAGGCAAGGGTCGAGTGAAGAGACTATAGAGAGAAAGAGAGAGAGAGGAAGAGAGAGAGGTCTTTGTGCAATGGAGGTACGTTAAGCGCGTTTCGTACCCGTGGGTGTATAACTGAATCTCGATTCCAGCAACGCGCGCGATATTTCGAGGGCGAAACAAACAAGACTTCGATCGAGAGAGACACGGAGAAACGCGTACGCGCCAAGGAACATTTCAACGACTACTATACACCCACACAACTATCCTGTAATGCGGGAACACGTAATGCCATTATAATGCGGACACGACTAGATCCCGAAGAGAGGGATGTAGAATGAAGGACGAAAGTAGGAGGGTGTAACTTGGGGGTGAACGAGGTATACAGTGAGGGAGAGAGATATATGTACACGGAACGAGGAAAACGTGACGACAGGAGGAAAACGGCCTCGCGCCGTTGCCTTTATTACCGAGAAAATAAATTCTCAGACGGAAGTCTCTCGTCCTACATTCGAAAAACGTTCCCGGCATTAATGTTACTCATTTTACCTTACTTTTTTCTTCGAGCTCGCGGACAAACTTATCGAACAATCATATCCTCCCCCCCATCCCCATTTGGTTCAACCAAATCCAAGGTGTCGCACGCGCCCTTCTACTTTATTTTTTCCTTTTTCATCGTAGAAAGAAAAGACGAAGGAAAAAAAAAGAACAAAAAAAAAATGATAAGAAGAGCGTTGATTCGCGAGGTAAGAGAGGTAATTAATCTCTTTCTACGAATCTTTTTCTCGACGTTCTTAAAGGTCAATGAAATTTTACGACCCGTCGTTATCTTGCGAGTTGGCAAGTCGTGTCTAAAGTTCTTCCTTTTCTTTTTTTTTCTTCTTCTTTTTTTTCATTGGAGAAGTGGTGCAGCAGCAAAGAGTATCCTTTTCTCTCCGGAGAGTTTAAGAAAAGCCAGTCAGCCAAGCAACCAACTCGGACTACGGTGCGCGACAACCGCTGTGATAGTGGGTAATAGTGAAAACGTTGCTGTGGTGGTACTGGTATTAGTTCGCTGCTCTGGGAGTACCCTTTCCGTGAGATTCATCTAGATTACAAAACTACTCTCCGCTTGGAGTATTTACTCGGCATTAAATTACACAGACGAGCGCACGCGCTACTGAACACCATTCTCTATCTCACCTTATCCAAGTGAAAGAGAGAGAGAAAGAGAGAGAGAGAGAGAGAGAGGGAGGGAGGGACGTTCAATGGCCGGTTTACTTTCATCATATCCAATATTGATCAGTTCCAACGTGTGTAGTACGAGCGTTATTTATGCAATGTGGATGTAACGTCGCGAGAACCCCCCCCCTCCTCCCCAACGTTGTTTCCATTTGTCTGATCGCACCGCCGCTAATATTCTCTCTCCCTCTTTCTCTCTCTCTCTCTCTCTCTCTCTTGTTTTCACTGGCAAGACCAGATGTTCTTGTTATCTATTTTTTCTTTTTCTTTTTTTTTGTGTTAGATAAAAAGAAAGAATATTGATAACGTAAGGGGAGGATTTCAAAAAGGAAAAGAAAAGGAGAAAAAGTTTTTCCTGCCTGTGAATATTTTCTTATCGATTCGCGTCACGTACGAATATTTCCTCTACTTACCAAGAACATTTTCTTTTTCAAATTGTATATGGTAGATGCTCGCTTATCGTCTCTTTCTCTCTCTCTCTCTCTTTTATTTTTAGAATACTGAAAAAAATAACGTCACCTTATTAGACTACTGTCAGAGTATTTGGATAAGTCTGATTCTCGTTTCTCCGGGAAAACTAGCGTATACTTCTTCAAAGTAGTCCAGAAAGAATATACTCTGAAAATACCCTGGAAAAAGAGAGAGAGAGAGAGAAAGAGAGAGAATATCTCTTGTCGTCGAACGTCGACGGCTTACCGAGGGCTCGTTTGGACTTTCATCGTAGGAGTTAGCGCTACGGTTCTCACGATATTGCGAGTTCGTTACGCCGTGCGACGCAATTCGCCCTCGAGTAATTCCGATAATACTGGCAATCATCCTGTCACCGAGTTAAGCTCTCGTAAGCCCTTCTGTGCCTGCTTTTCCGCTATGCCATACGGGAGAAATGGCGAAGAGGTGTAGGGTGGGGGAGGAAAGGAAGGAAGGTAGGAAGGAAGGAAGGAAGGAAGGAAGGAAGGAAGGTAGGAAAAGGTTCGCGACTTCCCATGGGGAATCTATTCGTTTTCTTCGACGAAAGACGCAGAAACCAGGATGCACATCCCTCCCTCCGTTCCTCTACTCTTTCTCTTTCTCTTTCTCTCTTTCGATGGAAAGAGAGGGGCGGTTGCCAGGGGCAAAGAGCTGTTCTACGTTTTCAGAGATGAAGGGAAACCGAACGTCGTTATCGAAACGGACGTTTCTGGTTTCGCCACGAAATGCTTTCACAAGAGAGAGAGAGAGAAAGAGAGAGAGAGAGAGAGAGAGAGAGAGAAAGAGAAGCCTCCTTTGTCGAAAGGCGGAAGCAAAGGGGTTGATCCTACCTGATCCCGTTCTGCACTGTTTTTAATTGGCCATTGTGATAGCGCCGCCGGCACAGCAGAGATTTATTCTTTGACAACTCGCTTTCGTTATAGGTAGTAAAGGTATGCTATTTATGTATATATATGTATGTATCCTTTTACTTCGTACTTTTCCTCTTTATGGACATTAGTCGATCATGGGAATACTCGAATATCAAACTAAAGCTTAAATCTTCAAAAGGATTTTGAGGAAAATAACGAGTAATGTAACAATGTTGATATTTTATATACGATATTTCGTCTTTTATAAATTTTCGTCCACTGTTGAGAATTTATTTCGGTGGTTACATTCTGCCAAGCAAGTTAGTAAGTAAAAAAATATAATATAATAAATAGAAATTGATCAATTTTCTAAATTATAACTCACTCTCGTGAATGTAAATGTTGTATTCTTCTCTCATCATGCAAGTCATAATGACCGATCAATACTTGAGATTTATTTTATACAAGGGCGAATGATCAAAAGCAAACGTTTCCCTTTCGAACTTGCGAATACAATTAAACGACTTGAGTTTAGAAGAAATAAGGGTAAAAAATGTTGAGATAAAGATGTAAAAAAAGAAGATCCTACGATCCCTGATATGTTTTCGTTTGGCATTTGAAACAGTTTCTCGTGCACGTGGCCGACCAAGCCACGTTGACAACAGCGTGCACAAAGGGCAAAAGATAAGTCTTTAGGAAAAAGATATTGTATTGTCCTGGCGAAGGCTATAAAGAAAGCTGTGGTGCCACCGGTTTGGGCAAAGAAGATTTGACGAAAAGAAAAAACGGATGGGGAGTAAGAGTAACAATAAGAAAGAAAGAAAGAAAGAAAGAAAGAAAGAAGAAGATGAAGAAGATGAAGTGGAGGAAAAAGAAGAAAAAGAAGAAGAAAAAAAGAAGAAGAAGAAGGAGGGTGACTTGTTTCTAAGAGAAAAAGGACTTGAATGAAGGAAGAAAGAAGTAGTCGAGTAGGGGAGAATCTCCGGACTAATTAAATAACTAGCAAAGTCACCTAGCAACTTGGCACCTCGGCATCGAGTCCATCCTCCTTTACTCCAAGTACGGGAAGGGGGTCGGCTCTTTCTTACTGTTAGCTTCTGTGTTTCCAACAGTCTCCTTTCTCTCGTACTGTCTCTTTCTTTCTCTTTTCTCTTTCTCTTTCACTTTTACATGAACGCGCTCGTTTCATTCGCCATCTCTCCTTTCCTACACCGTCGCCTCGTTATTTAATTAAACTTCGCTGAAGCGGCCGCGAGCTGCTTGATACCGGAGCACGTACCTCGTCAACGTTCCTTTTCGACGTCCTACTTTTTCTTCTTCCACTACGCTTTCTTCCCATACTTTTTCTTTCCCCTATTTCTCTTGGAAACTCTTTCTTTCGTCATTGAAGACTTTTGGAATACGCGCTCGTAACTTACGATATATTCGAGGAAAATTATACTCTTTTCGTTTACTAACCCCCATACCCCCCTTTACTACTCTTTCACGATCTTCCCCCAAGGACTCGAAAGGAAAGTTATTAGACTTGGCGTATTTGAAATTAAAACAATGCCAAAAGTCAGGGAAAGATGAGTTATCCGATGATTTCGTTAGGTCAGCGGTTGAAACGCAATTATAACGGGAATTCATTGAACGTTCCAATTGGAACGTTCAAAATTGCGATTAACGATAGAGAGGACACTTAATGTATATATCGATATGAATAATTCCGATCGGTTAAAATTCATAGAGAGGGAGAGATTCAAAGAAAGAGAGAAAATAAGAATTCAGCAAGGGTTCGCCAAAACGAGGAAGAATATTTTACCAAAGGGGTGGGTAATTATCCTCGGGGTGATTAACGATGAAAATGAAAACGTAAAAAGAAAACTTTCAAACTCACCGAGATCCGACACTAGTTCGTCCGAAGTACAACCTACCATAGCCTTATTCTATACCCCAACCCACTTTTACTAATTTTGTGGCAAGAACAGAGAAGAAAACTGGCCGAAACGTTGTAGGGGTGGAGATGGCACCCCGTCGTCTTGTCTGTGAGAGGAACACACAGGCCTCCCTATGAACCGTTAATTTACCTCCGTGAAAATAAACCACAAGGGAATACACCGAGAAACTTTACTCTCCTCTCCTCTCCTCTTCTCTTCTCTTCTTTTCTCCTCCTTTTCATTCTAGTGTATATTTCGCTTTAACACCGGCGTACGAATTTCTGACTTCCAAGTAAAACTTTCGCTCACGAAATACTCTATCTCTCTCAACCCTCTTATTTTAGCATCCGTCGTCGCGTAGACATGATCAAATAACACAAACTCTTCCTCCACCCTTCTCCTATTACTTTCAAGAAAATATATCTTGTTTTTTAGTTTACCTAATTCTTTTTCTCTTTTTTCTTTTTCTTTCTTCTTTTTTTTCGAAACGCACACAATGTGTACAAATAATAGATAGTTCATTACAGTCTTGATGTTTTTTTTTTATTTGATAATAATTTTATATATCGTTATCGACGTTTGAAATTCAATTCGAGCAACTCAGTAAAGTTTCTCCTAAATGCGTCCTTGTAGTTAAGGAAAGTTTCGCCAACTTTGCGTTACACGCTCGATATCTACGTGGAATATCGACTTAGTATACGTGTACAAGTTTCCATGGTTAATCGTTCGGTGATATCGGGTCGTAGTTTGGCCCTTCGATTCGAACCAAAATTTGAAAATATCAAAAACATACATTTTTCGATGATTTTCAATTATTTTTTTTTTTTTTTTATAGAAATGATACGATGTAGATTATCTATAAAGGAAGAAAATAATATTCCTAACATAAATGATCAGAGATATGAATAAATTTCCCTTTATTGAGGTATCACCATGAAGAATTGCGATCGTTTATTGACCAAACCCAAGTATTCGTTTAATATACACTTATTCAGAATACCCAGAGGGGTTTATACCGGAGAACGCTTATCTGACCAACAAGAGTTTCATTTCGAGAAACGCAAACATCCTATAATTAAGCGGATCCGGTCAACACAAGCTGAAGGTAGAAGAATTACTCATAATTTCGGAGCGAATTAATATTTAGGCACACATTCATGTATATGCAAAAACAACAAAATTATCTTAACATTGGTAAATATAAATAATATAACAAAGAAATGATAATAAATTTATTGGATTATTACAGAATTTGTTCGAGCAGTTAGAAAAATCATGTTTAATCCTAAAGTTCATTTAAAAAATAACATTCAATTGGTTTTGGTAATTGTGGTGTTAGTGGTATAACCCGTTGTTTCATTATTTACAGGAAATACTAAAACATGAAACATATCTTTGCTGTTAATATTTCCGATGAAATGTTAATTAAAGTTTATGATATCGAAAACGGATCAGTAATAATCGATATTACCTTCTGATAAAGAATCTCCGAAGACTTTGGTGTTTAATAAGTTTTGGTAAACCCAAGATTTTAATCGAGCGTGCAGATAAAAGGCATGCCAAGGAACGGACGTTTAATCTAATCTTTGATCACGTCTTCGATAGATTTTCTTAATCCGGTTCGCTCGTGCTTGGAAATATTGGTAGGTAAAATGGAAGATAACGATGAAATTCTCATGTTTTACAAGAAGTTTTTTCAAAAACAAAAAACTGCTCAGCACGAAGCTTCAAAGAAACATTTATATCATTTATTTTCTAATTTTTGCGTGAATTATTATAAATTAAAAAAAAAAACAAGAAATATATTAATAATTGTATTACAAAATTTAGATGGAACAGAAATCGTCAAACTTCTCAAAAGTTTGTACTTTACTCAGAAGTATGGTCGACTGCACAATTACTCTCCAAAGTAACGTAGTATGAATTCCAGTTAGCCTCTCATATATTGACTCTTACTTATTGACTCAATAATAATCGCAGGACTTCATCGGGAAACCAACATCAAATGACGGCAAAGGGAATTGTATCCATCCGTAATAGTTCGATCTGTAGTTCGTCTATCAATAAAGCTAGAAGTGAAATCAACTTGGAATATAAACGATAGTTGTAGATCTTATTGTTGATACAATATTTACTCTCTCTTGACTAATTGCTTATCTCTCTGTCTCTCTTTCTCTATCTGCCTCTCTTTGACGTAGTTTCCGTGGTCACAAAATCGAACAAGACAAAGAGAAAATTATTGTGAAAAATGAATGTTTACTTGTTATAAATAAAAAAAAAAAAGAAAAATAATGTTAATTTAAATGGTTCGTTGTAATGATGAAGTAATTAACAAAGGAGCAACACGCGAAAAAGGCGTCGAAGCATGTTTGTCAAGAGCACAGTTATAGTACTGGTTGTACCTTAGGTGTGAAACCGCCGTTGTTGTTTACGCGTGTTTACGAATGCAAAGTGTTTGCTAGCATTGTGTGCAGAGCCGCGTGCGGTGCGTGTATACGGAGCATTCAATGGGACCTGGCGTGCGTGTCGCGCGTGCAAGGGAGAAAGAGACAGAGTGTGGAGGAGATGCCTACATGTGCAAGAGAGGGTGTAAGCACACTTGGCAAGGTGCCATTTAGGGGTTGAACCGATGAGGGAGGGAAAGAGAGAAGAAGAGGGTTGGTCGGCCTACCCTTGCTTTGCCTTGCCATGCCTTGCCTTGCCTTGCCTTGCCTTGCCTTGCCTTCCCCTGCCTTCCCTTGCCTTCCCTTGCCTTTCATAACCCCCGTACCTTTACATGCGGATGTGGAAAAGACGGTGGCTTTCTTCTTCTTCCTTCTTCCATCTTTCTCAACTACCCTCATTCTTTTTTATCTTTATCTCATTTCTCTGTAAATACATTTCAAGCTAATGTCCACACTATTAAAAAAAAAACTTCTCCCAAATCCGAACGATTTCTTTTCTTTTCTTTTGCTATTATTTCAATTGCAATTTTGCAAGGAATTAATTGATATATTATTATTGAAATGCATTGGTTGACAATTACTAAACGCATGAGTTTAATTAAAGTTTGCCGAGAGAAAAAACAGTTTCAGCTGATTTGTAGAGAGAAAGATAGAGATAGAGGGATATACGAGTATGGTCATTGTGCAATCTCATGGCCGTTGACACATTTTGCTTTTTCGCGAAACGCACGCGTGACATGGCCGCAACAAGCGCGCGAAACACGTCTGTAACACGCACGTCCGTGCGGTTGAAACGGACGCGACAATGAGGTCCGGTCTTATTGATTCGTTAACAATGTGACTGGCATGACGGACAAAAGAACAATGTCGGCCTCTACGTCACTGGTTACTGTCCCTACTTCACCCCGCTCTACTGGCGGATGTACTGAAGGGATGATAGAAACATGTATACACCGCCACTAAAATATACTATTTCGATGACGTTATGCCGTAGTAATAATGAGTACGTGAAAGAGGTGCGGACGAGTCGTGTATTTTGTGGTTCCTACAAATGAATTTAGGCTTTTTTCTTATCATCCCCCTACCTCATTACTTTCTTATTATTCTCTTCAATTTAAAATCAACTAAATGTGAAATTCGATTAGAGTTTGCCGATGTATAATCACTGCGAACTAAAATGAAGTTGACGTTTAATCAATCGTTTGATATTAAATCGATCACAAGCTTTCTGTAATTCATGCCTGTAAATTGCACCGGAACGTGATTCGAATTAGTTTTGACAAGAACAACAACAAAAAATAGGAAACTCTCGAAAAGGTTCTCCAGGGGAATTGAATATATTGAAAATTGACGTCATATTCGATACGCTCGATGAACAATAGGGAAAAAGGGAAAAAGCAATTTAATGATAAACCATGAATACTTGAAATAATATTCGCTTTGGGATGTCGGTTTGTTACGCATTTCTAAGTCACCCTATAGACGGTGCTTACGTGGCACAGAATTCACCCCTAACAACAGAGGCACCCTAAGCGATAGTATATGCCGGGCCAACGGCGCTCGCTGTTACGTTCGAAGCTCATTCACGACATTGATTTTCCTTTTGGAGTCCCTTCGTCTTCATGGCGTCCTCGCTACTATCCTGAACTTGCGTCACAACGGGGAACGTGTCATTGCCCTCGAAAAATGGCGATCCTCCTTTTTTAGGACGACCAACTACTGATTAGACAAAGCCCCGGGTGAGCCTCGCTTGCGAGAGAAAAGCCTGCCGAGTTGCGATACGCTTTCTCTTTCTCTTTCTTTCTACTTCCACGTAGCTAAGTCTGCTTCATATAAGAACCACCCTTCCTTCCACTTCTCATCCTCCCTTCGCCATTTCTGCGCCATCACGTACGAAAAGGAGGCAGAGTCCCGACTTCTTTGGAAGTTCAGATAAGACGAAAGAGAGAGAGAGAGAGAGAGTTGCTGTGTGTGATGGCTCTAGGTCGAATGTAAAAGAAATCGACTTTTTTTTCTCAAAGTCAAGAGAGATTTTATGAGAAAAAAAATATTCCCATAAAGCTCGGATTTGTAATGAAGCAAGTGTAGGGCAAAAAATATAGTCTCGTTCTTGGTTTGATAAAACCTAACGTAACGCAATTATTCTGTATGTTCTTTGGTAATAAATTTGTATCAGTCGATGTTTCAATGAAATAAAAAACGAAAAATATATGCAGGAAATTCACATTGCCGAAATTGCGTGTGGAAATTGAAATCAGGGTTGACGTTATATACGAAGGGTGAATTTCGTGAACAAACAATAAGAAAACTACTGTGGCGAAATCGTCAAGGTTCTTGTTAAAATACGACAAGGTGGTTTAACGTTGCGGCCTAGGCTAGAAAGGGGAAAAAAGAATAAAAAAGAAACGCGCTTAGTATTTAATATTAATGGCACCATTCGTGTCCATGTCACGTAGCTTTGGTCCCATCTGATTTCCCTTCCCTTTTTATTCTTCTTACCGTAATCGTTTTCTCTCCTCCCGTAACGCGCGATATTATGATTGAGAGATTCTCCTTTATCTACGTACACACCCAAAGCCTATATTTAACGTGAATATTAGAGTCATTCATTCATCAACTCGCCATCGTCGGGAGTGTGTCAAGAATTAATATTTGAATAAAATTGTTCGAGGTAAAGCTATGAAAAGAAAGGGAGAGAAAGAGAGAACGTATAAACCAAATAAAATGAAGATGAAGTATGATTACACATAGATTATTAAGTATAGTGTATGACGAGCAATTTTACCAACAAAATTTGTCGAACATTATTCAATCTGGACAAATATATTTTTTAGATAGAAACTCTTTTCGATAGACTATCTAATTGTTTCTACATATTTCTGCAAATTAAATAGTGAAAGAGAGAGAGAGAGAGAGAGAGAGAGAGAGGACGAGGGAGGAAGGAAAAGAGATTGCGGCACATAGACGAATAAATATTTTACAGTTCCGTTTCAATTTCCACCCTCGTTCAGGATATTAATTTACCGTATCAAATTTTCGTGTTAATATCGCGCTTAATTTACATTTTATCGTCCAAATATTCATTAAACGTGTGTTATTTAATATCTGGTTGTACAAGGGAGAGGATATATTGATTGAGATACTAATGATGGAGCGAGCGAGAGAGAAAGAGAGAATCTCCTGATAGGAACATGAAATACGTCAATCTTTTTTATCGTATAGTTCGTTAATTATTCTCGGATGTGATAGGTGAATCGATGATTTCCGTGAGAAGATATAAAATATTAACAAAAGTATGAAGATGATAAATTAGACGAATCAAACGAGTATCTTCGAGAATATTTTCTTGAGAAATGTCCACAATGTGGGAATGAGTTTGTAAAATCTATTTTCATTATTATTCTCTTTCTCACTTTCCCTTCCTTATCTCGAACGAATCGATATTAAATGACATTTTGTAGAAAAGTAAAAAAAAAAAAAAAAAAGAAAAGAAAAGAAAAGAAGTTTGATATTCTCAAGGTATTCTCGTAATCCCTTGTACCTTCGTTTTTAGTTTAATATCTCTTCTATTCGCCGATCGAAGTTATCTCAAACGCTTCTTACGTATACTTCCCCATTATATCTGCCAAATATTCTCATATATCTTCGTCAAGATGAATATTCCCCAGGTAGGTTGCACATAATACTCTCATGCAGGAGCACGCCGTCGTCGTAGGTGTACCCCTTAAATATCCAGAAAGCGTTCGCTCGTGTGCCATCGAAACTTGAAGAGAAATTATCCATTTCGGCGGGCCGATAAATCAGCACTACCATCGCCATCCACCGTAGTAAAATGAAATTTACGGACGTGGATGCGTTTTTCACCGAGCAAGCCTCCCCGAACGAGCGAACTACCGTCAAGGTTTCCGCTCTAGTCAGCGTTGGAGAGGAAATGCGATTTTTTTTTTATCGCTCAGGTACTACCAGAGGAAAGACTAACCAGGGATGTACAGAAAAAGAAGGGAAAAGAGGGAATGTAAAAAAGAGGCAAGTTAAAAAGAGAGAGAGAGAGAGAGAGAGAATGCTCAACCGAGTCGTCGATGCGAGAAGCCGCGAATCCCCAAAAGGGCTATTCCAATTTAATGTCCGTTAATCGTATTACGTTTTGACTTTGCAGCCACCCCTTTTCCCATCCCTATCCCTCATCCTTTTCCTCTCTTCTCCTGCAGCCATCGCTTCTCTCATTTTTTACGAACTCGACCTTCCCTTTCTCTCGTCTCGACTACTACAGTAAAAGAGGTACAGAGTCGAAAAGCAAGCATTTTGTGCTGTAGGAATGTTAATACTTGTTTATCCCCTTCTAATTTAGCACCGAGAATTAAAACCACAATTTCCTCGCTCGCTCGGATGCTCGATCGTGCATGCGAACGTTTACGCGAGTAGGTACAGCATGTACCTAATAGAATTACCATGCAATCACGGGTGTACTACTACCAAGTTGTTGTTTGTTTCACGTAAATGCGAACGAACCATTGCCACCTGTCTCCTTCACTGCCTAAGCTTTTTCAATGTACGCTAAATATATCTACATACATTTACGTGTTTATGTCTTTACTCGAAGCTACCACATTTTACGAGCTGTTGTAATTTCGAAGGCTATTCGTGTTCTTTTTGGCCGACGCGAACGATCGCGAGTAAGATCTTAAAGAGCGCACTTTCTAGGTGTTCTTCTATCGTGCGACTCAGTACGTGACAAGAATTTCATCTACTATGTCAGCCGATCGCGATGAAAACTCCGAAATAAAATGATAAGGCTCTCTCCTTTTATCATTCTATTTCTATCCTCGTACACTCGTAGCAAGAGAACTCGTTGACATTAACTATAGATACATCCGTATATGTAGAACATGTATATCTAAAAGTTTGACTAAAATTCCATCTCTCGACGTTAGAAATAATATCGGAATAAAAAGCCTTTGAATTTCACACAAGACTTGTTTTTCATTAAAATACTTCTCTCTTTTAGTGGTGGTAGAGCGCGCGAATGCGCCCTCGCGCGCGTATAGAAAGAAAGAAAGAAAGAAAGAAAGAAAGAAAGCAAGAGAGAGAGAGAAAGATATTTGGGAAAAATCGTCATCTCTTTGAAAGGTAGTCGGACTCTGGGTTTGCGCTAGCTCGCTCGCTTGCTCGCGCGCGCGCAAACAGAGTTGCGCACATATAGGAGTTATCATAAACGGCGGAAGTACGCGAAGCGAGTGTAGAAACGGGTTGGGACCGGCAAAAAATGTGCCGCGGGGGAGTATACAGTGAAGGATAAAGAAACGGCGAAAGAGAGAACGTGAATTTAAAGCTAGGACGACGATGGGATGGTGGTAGTAGTTGGACTGTTGACCGTGTATCCGTATTGGTGGTTGTAGCGGTCGTGATGGTAGTGGTACTAGTGGTGATGGTTGTACCAATGGTGGTGCTGGTGGTGGTGGTGGTCGAAAGCTTCGGGGCAGCAGTTTTGGGGTTTGCCCGTCCATTCGAGCGTCCGTCCACGGTCCGAAGGGCTTTCGAACGAACGTTGCCCGTAGTTTTATAATTATTGTGACGCCCCGGGGGCTTATGAGATCGAGCTTCGTCGGCCATACGGTCTCTCGATATACTTGTATGCACGCGCACGTGTCACTCTCGCACGCTCGTCTCACATCCCATGCACGCGAGAATTTGCAGAGGGACATGAAAGAGAAAGCGAGAGAGAGAGAGAGAGAGAGAGAGAGAGAGAGAGAGAACTCTACAAGCCTTTATAAATGAAAGTATGTATGTATTTCGCATTTACAGTATACATAGGTATATACCAACTGGTATACGCGCGTTGTTAGTGAAATTGTGTGGGTCTCTCTCGGTCTTTTATTTTTTTCCTTTTTGTCTTACTTCAACATTTCATGCATTTCTCATTTCATGTTTATCTATCTATGTATTCATGCATTTATGTATCTACTCATATCTATCTATCAATCGATCTATGTATTCGTACGCTTGTCTATTTGTTCGTCTATATGTCCAGTCATCCATCTATAGGTAAGTACATATTCCATAACGACGTCGAGACGAGTTATATTCGAAGATACATTGTTTGTCTATCAATTATCTGCTCCTATATGATTTCGAAATAGTTTTATTGAAAGCTCATTTCTCGACTGTTACGTTAGATAACTAATAAGAAGTTTTGAAAAAGCAATTTGGACTAGGTCAGAAAAAAGGATAAACTTTCGCTTCGATAAACTTTAATTTCAAAGTTTCTACATTGAGAAATGAGATGTTTTTAAAAAGTTGTATTTTTTGTTTCTTTTTGTAGAAAGATCTAAATTTTTCCGCTTGCATACAAACGAAAGAGGAGTAATATTAGTAGCGGGGTGGTGGTGGTACGTGGTTAATACCTTGCTTGTAACGTTTCAAACGTGGTGGGAGGTCGCAGCAGATTATCACACGATAACCACGATCGAATTGCTTTTCGATAAGCCTGCTTCGTGAAAATATTTTCTCGCGTAAAAGCCTAATGTCGAAGAGTTTTCATATAACCTCGGCAAGCAAGAAGGATCGTTCGACACTCACCGAAGAGTATTAGATTTTCCATTACACGATAAACATACAGTCGTATTCCATCGTAACGAGTTTTGTAGTGCATTATGGCCGCCAGTATATCGGTCGCAGGAAAAATGGGTGAGAGAACGAGGGAAAAAGAGAAAGGGGGTGATGGTGGAGGGTGTGGGCAGGAAAGGGCGGAGTCAGAGGCTGGTGCAGCAAAACGCCCTGTAAAACTCTTCGTTACGATTACGAGGTGGTCGTTGCTATGCCCGTCATCCGGCAACGGTCACGTTTCTACTACGACGGATACGATGTGGATTATTAAACTTGTACCGTAGACTGGAGGATGGTTTATGGATTTTCGATGCTCGACACGGCTTCGTGAAAATCTTGAAAGTGGATCGCGTGTCTCTTATCGATTACATAAATACATTAGCGCGACACGGTATTATACGCAATCCGAAAAGGAGTCAAGATCAAAGTTTTTTCTCCATATTAAAACTATATAGAGAATAGGAAATAAAAATAAAATGATTGAAGAGAAAAGTGTCTGCCAAAAAGATCATCCCAATTTGTTGAATTCGATTAACTCGAGTCCAACGAGAAACGGTAGGAATTTTTCGAAGGGAATACGCGAAAGGTGAAAAGAGAGGGAGCGTGAGAGGGAAAGAGCCAAAATAAAAAAAAAACGTTGGCGTTATGATTATGACGTGGTCGTTGCGATGGCGTACCACCGCTGGCGGCAATGGTCACACGAAGTGGTGCCGCTGGATACAACAGTAATGGATTATTAAATTTCTAACGTAGTACCGTGGCACATGGCTGTAACGTTCGGCCCCTGTAAAGCCACAGAAGTGTCGTTTCCTTCCTAATGGCTTGCGCGGACTTCTCGCGAAGTACATTGCAACGGCGGTTACTATTATTAATAACATCATTACCATCGTTGAGGATGCGTAGCGTTACGACCTTTGTGTGTTTCGACTTCTCTTTTTCTCCCTTTCTTCCCCCTCGGTAGTTGCAGGTATATTGTTCTCCATGAAGACGATACCATCTTCTCTAGTCGGTAAAGCTACATTTTTCCTTTACTTCTCCCATACGACGAGAGAAGTGTCCGCCGGTTATGGAAAAACTCCACCGACAACAACTTTTTCCAAGAGACCCTTCTTCTATGTCACGTAGCTAATTACTTTTTATCTTTTTCTTTTTCTTTCTCTCTCTATTTTTTTCTTTACTATTCTCTTTTTCTACCATGCAACGTTCAGTTTTTGAATTATAGGTTGGATGTATATTTTATATTATGATCAAAATAGTTATTATTTTATATTACGTTTCTCCTTCTTTCAACCAACCTTCTTCTCTATAAGAGTAACATACAAAATTTCATTTGAAAAATTTCAAATACGTATTCTATGAATATCAAAGCGGAACATATAAAAGCTTCTAGGTATATAAAAGCCGAATATTAAAAACAATCTGGCCGTTCTGCGAAATGATCAAACTGATCATTATTCGTGCGTTAGCAGGTTACAGCGTGAGACGCATAATATATCGCGACATGGGTAGAAAATAGCGTCATTCAGCAGTGAAATAAAGCCGTATAACCAGAGAAATAGATAGACATACAAACAGACAGAAAGAGGGAAATAGAAATCCTATAAATATAACGCAATAACCAAAGCGAATTGAATCCGCTGACAATATCCGTGAGGATGTTATCGAATCTGTGCTAGGTGTTGTGCGACAAGGTGTTGCAGTCGCGTCAAGCCAAGTCAATGCGAAAACAACGAACCTTCGAAGCGGTTCGTGCCGTTAAATCGTCCATTTTTACGAGCAAAAATAAATCAGTTCAAAGACATGCTGCCATTAAATTCGAAACAGGATTCGGATTGTTGAAGGTTCGTGGAACGTGCGATGGGGTTCTTATAACTATAGTCGCTAATACAATTTTAGTTATATCGAAAAATGTAGTATTCTATCTACAATTCGTAAATGTTACTTATTATATATAAAATAATAAATAATTTTGAGTATATCCAGATGCGAAAGAGTCAAATCATTGTAGGTGAAATGATGACGATGAAAAGAAGATTTAAGAGTGAGAAGAACAGTAGCATGACTGTAAAGGAGAAGAGGAGTTCTGTTAAGCCGCCTACTACCATTGCCCGTTGGTTATTCAATAGCACACAGAACGACGAGCTTTACGGGTCTGTGGAACATGTCAAATCAGGATGGGTAATGCACGAATGTAAAGGTTTATGGCCAATATGGAGTATTTACGGTTGACGGGCAAAAGCTGTCGTATGGAAGCCGATAGAAGGGAACCTATACTGAAGAAGAAAAAGATCCTATACATCTGTCTTCTTCTTTCGTTTACTTTATTCGCTTTTCCAACCATTTCTTTCTCACTCTCTTCTGTTTCTTTTTTCTTTCTTTTCGCTTTTCTCAACGTCTTGAAAGGTCTTTACCGTTGAAAGCGCCTTCCTCTGGACGAGTAAGAATATCGGAAGTACCAGAGCCAAGCAAGAGTCGAGAAAGAAGAAGGCGAAGTCCTTTGCCGTTTTCGCGAGGCCCTTTCTGGCAAGACCGGTAATCGCATTAATATAAGAACGGTAAATCTTTCCTTTCCCAACCACAATAGTCTACCCTTCCTTCGTCGTTCGGTGGTGGTCTAAGTCATGCGAACAAAAGGATTCAACTTCCTTCCTTGGATACCGAAACGTTCCCGATTTACATTCTTAAAGAGACAACGATAAAGATCTTTCCTAGTTATCGATGCAACTTTTGGATCTTATTTTTTTCAATTATTTCATTTGTATAATTAAATCTCTTTTTAAATTAAACTTTACGCGATTATTATTTTTCAAATAAGATGTATCATGCGATACTTATCGAAATTTTACAAGCATAGCGTGACTCTAACAAGTAACAATTGTGATGTTCGATCGTCGAGATATACCCTAATGCAATAAAATAGAAAGTATCATACTCACGCGATTCGTTATTTGCATTTTCCACTTTTGCACGTGTAATTTCTATCGATAGCAGCTTCGTTCATCGATGCCAATTATTTTTCGTTTAACAATACGACTGGCATGACATTCATGTAACTATGAAGTTAGAGTGTGTAAGTTCTTATTAGAAAATAGTCGTCCTATCCCCATCCTCTTTCTCTCGCCGCGGACGTTTCATATCGGCGACGTTAAATCAAAGCGAACAACCTACCGCGAAGATCGTCGGAAATCCAGAGACGGCGGGTAACTTGAATGCAGACACGCGAAATCTAGACGGTAAATCACCAGGAGTCTCGTCGAGCTCCTGTCGGAGAGATCCCGCTACTTGCTCGTCCTACGAAGCATTTATTAATCGCTCAGCTCCTAAATCCCGTGGCGCAGCTGGCCTCGAAATGTTTGTACCTACGTATTGCAAAGTAAAGCGCACAGTAGAGGGGACCTAGAGGGGACGTTCAGGGGACGTTCAGGGGACGTAGAAGGGATGCAGAGGGGACGTACAGTCCTCTGGGAGAGGATTAGGTCGGACATATTGAGAGCTTCCAACTCCCTCTTTCTCTCTCTCTCTCTCTCTCTCCACCCAACACCCACCACAACTACCATTGAGCTTCGAGGTGAACGTGAAGCTACTGCTGGTCCTGCAGTGCGAACAACCTAATAAGGTTTTGTCTTTTTATTTCTTTTCTCTTCTTTTCTTTCTACTTTATCTCTTCTTCTTATTATTCTTTTTCTTTTTGTCACTGTGAAAACATTAATATCAAACCTTCATTTCTTTTTTTATCCCTTATTCCCGCTGCTTTTCATATATTACGTTTCTCTATCCATGCGTTTAATGAAAGACAAATGAAATAATGGAAAAAAATCAAATACGTATATATATATATGGACAAAAATTGAAATATTCTGTTTGTGAGAGAAATTTGTAAAAAGGAAAAAGCAAGAAATCGAAAAAAAGCAAATAAAATAGAAAATCGTTATACAATTCACGACGAAACTGATTCATACAGGTCGTACGTGCAATGAAGTTGCTTGTGAAATTGGTGATTGGCAAAAAAAAAAAGGAAAGCGATATATAGGTATACGTATACAAAGAGGGATAGGGAAAGAGAGATATGCAGCTGTAAAAAATTCGAGCTGTATTTCGAATGATCGAGATAACAGTTCTAAAACGCAGTCGATTTCGAACGCGTCGGCACAATACAGACAGATGACGGTGGAATATCCCCCTCGATGGTATTGCTGACGGGATGTACGAGTCAATAATTTCCTCACTCTAGCATTTTATGAGGGAGTATTATATGGGCGCTGGTTATCGATGATTAATCTCGGTGCTGTCACTTGCAAACCCAGGATTCGCGTCTCGAATGTATCGGCGCTTATTCGCCTACGCTACCAATTCCATCCTTTCATAGAGATCGCATTCCTTTCGCATCATCGATGATTCTAACGCATTAAAATGTTGAAAAAAAAATAAAGACACAAGGGAAAAAGGGTTTGAGTAAAATTTGATGCTATGTTATAGTTTTGTGAAAAAAAAGGGAGCTTAACGATACATGTTGAAATGCCTATTAGAAGGCCTTTAAACGGTTTAAAGGAACGTGAAAGTTACGTAACGCGTCTCTCGGGAATGACTGAGCTCTACACAGCACAGTGTAGAACGGAGTAACAAAGCAACACGTTCCGTCTTTCACGAAAAAGGGGCTAGGGTAATGGTGGATTGCAATATTATTACAAGTTAATGCATAGAATCGTTCCCTCTCTAACGTTTTCGCCTCTACTTTGTTCAATGTTCTTCGTACTCTTGCGTAGAACCACGCGAACCGCACAAATATACCTTGAAAGCTCTGTTTGAGGAGAGCAAGACCAAAAGAAAGGGAGAGAAAGAAAAAGCGAACTAGGGTGCTTTCGCCATTGTCCGTGGTGTTACTTCGTCCTGCGACCCTCTTCCTCCTCGCACTCCTACGGGACTCTCGAGGCTTGCCTCCGAATAATATTTCGTTCCATTATTCATAAACATTTTATAATCTTCTTAGCACAGTGAATTATTGCCGTTCGCGCAATTGAAATAATGCGGATTCGTGGTCCATGCTAGAAGTCTTTTTCTCTTTCTTTTTCTCTTTCTTTCTTTCTTTCATTCTTTCTTTTAGCGCGAGCTTTTTTGCTAACGTGAGTATGTGAAAAACTGCAGAGAAAATGAGAGAGAGTGAAAGACAGAGAAAGAGAAAGAGGGGTAGGACGAAAGCAGTAAGGAATTGCACGACAACGAGAATA